>NW_028243790.1:0-220290 GCF_964263255.1 Lissotriton vulgaris | reverse complement strand
TAATTCATGACATGGTCAGTGACGTCACTGATGACATCACTGATGACATCATCCAGTGACTGTGTGTTTCTGTAAAGTTTAAATATGTTTTATATATCTGCCAAGGTGTATTGAAGAATGAGTGGGTGTAAGCGAGTCTAAATGGATGATTCAGTATCTGCGTGACTGACTCTATAAGTGAGTGATTAAATGTGTCTGAATTCATGGGTTACTAACTAAACTGTGTGAATGTCTGTATCAGTTTGCCAGTTGGAGTGTAAGCAGTTGCAAGAGTTGGTGAGTAGCTACATGAGTGTCTATATGTGTTATTGATTGGTTGCCTGAGTATCTGTATGGGTGCATGAGTATCTGTGTGGGTGGTGGGGGTTGGGTGACGGTGTATAGATGTGTGAGTGGGTCATTCACTGGGTGTATGGGTTCAAGAGCGCATCTGTGAAGGGCTGTATGGGTGGGTGAGTGTTTGTGCAGGTGTGTTGGTGAGTGAATGGATGTCTCAGTGGTACATGTGTAACTACATATGTGAAAGGCAGTATATATGAGTGTTGGAGTATATAAATGACTATATGTGAGAGTGAGCGATTGTGACAGTGGCTGTATGAAAGAGTGTGTGCTTGTATCAGTGATTGTAGAAGAGAGTAAGTATGTGCTACTATCTGTATGAATAAGTGAGGTGGTGTGTGTATAACTGTATAGGTGAGTAAATGAGAGTATGATTGATTCTTTGCATGACTGACTAGGTGTGTGAGTAACTCTATGGATGAGTGGCGGTGTGTGAGTGTCTGCATAGGTATATGATTGCATATGATAGTGCTGTATTGATGAGTGACTGCATGTATGAATGACTGTATGGGTGAATGAGTGGATGTGTGTGTAGACCTAGGAATCAGTGAGTTGGTATGTAGTAACTGGAATTGGTGTGTCTATGGTATTGAAAATGGTAGTCTAGAGTGGGTGTATCAAAGGTTATATTAGGATATCAGATTATCACATGGATGATGTCATCAGTGATGTCATCAGTGATGTTATCAGTGATGTCTCTGACCATGTCATGAATGATGTAATATGTGACATCATCAGCAGTACATTGCGGGGGTGCGAGTTATAGTTAGCTCAACTAACTATAACGGACGAAATTCTCTGGTTTTGGACGAGTGAAATGTCCAACTAACTATAACGTCCCTGAAACCTGTGGCTTTTTTCAGTGAATTTCTAAGGCTTTTTAAATGCTAATTTCTATCAATAACAGCCCTGAAACTTATGTTTTTTTTTGTGAAATTCAAAGGTTTTTTAAATGCTAATTTCTAACTATAACGTCCCTGAAACCTATGGATTTTTAAGTGAATTTCTAAGGTTTTTTTAAATGCTAATTCCTAACTATAATGTTCCTGAAACCTATGGCTATTTCAGTGAATGTCAAAGGTTTTCTAAATGCTAATTTCTAACTATGCCTTTAGAGGTAGGACATGTGCAGAAAGAGGAAGAAAATCACAGAAAGAAGCAAGAGCAATGCAGTAAGAGGCAACAGAAGTCCAGAAAGATGAAGAAAGGTGCAGAAAGAAGCAAGAGATATTCAGAAAGTTCCAACAGAGGGGCAGAAAGAGGCCTTGTTGCAAAGTCAGCCTGTGCCCCCAAACTATTTGCTGACTGGTATTGGTGGTAACTGACTCTGACTAACCAGGCCCGGAGCCAGTGCTATGCGGACATACACTTAGAATACAGTGATATCATCTTTGTACACTAAGGTACACTGTGGGTTGGGGTACCCCTCTAAAAGGCATGACCTCCACTGTAGGGGCCTAGTACCTAATAGGGCAGGGGGATTAAAACTACCTCTAAGTCAGAGGTGCAGAGAGAGGCAAGGGAAGTGCAGAAAGAAGCAACAGAGGTGCCAAAACAGGCAAGAGAGGTGCAGAAAGAATCAAGTGAAGCACAGAAAGAGGCAAGAGAGGTATATAAAGAGGCAGGAGGGGTTCAGAAAGAAGGAAGAGAAGTACAGAAAAAAACAACATAGGTCCTGAAAGAGGCGCAAGGGGAGCAGAAAGAGCAAGAGAAGTAAGGAAACAACCAACAGAGGTATGGAAACAAGCAAAAGATGTGCAGAAACAGGCAGGAAAGGTTCAAAAAGAGGGAACAGGGATGCAGAAAGAGGCAAGAGGGGTGGAGAAAGAAAAGAAGGGTACGGAAAGAGGCAAGAGAGGCACAGAAAGAAGCAAGTGAGGTGTAGAAAGACAGAAGAGGGGTACAGAAAGAAGGAAGAGAAGTATAGAAAGAAGAAACAGAGGTGCTGAAAGAGGCAAGAGGAGTGTAGAAAGAGGTAGGAGAGAAGCACAAAGAGGCAAGAGAGGTACAGAAAGAGGTAGGAGGGATGCGCAAAGAAGGAAGAGAAGTTCAGAAAGAGGCAAAAGAATCGATAATAGAAGCAACGGAGGTGTAGAAAGAAGCAAGAGAAGTGCAGAAAGAGGCAAGTGAGGGGCAGAGAGAAGCAAGAGCAGTGCGGAAAAACCAACAGAGGTGCACAAAGAGGCAAGAGAGGTACAGAAAGAGGCAGGAGGGATGCAGAAAGAAAGAAGAGAAGTGCAGAAAGAAGCAACAGAGGTGCTGAAAGAGGAAAAATGGGTGCAGAAAGAGCAAGGGAAGAGTGAAAAGAACCAACAGAGGTACAGAAAGAGGCAAAAGAGGAGAAACAGGCTGGAAAGGTGCGGAAAGAGGGAACAGGGTTATAGGAAGTGGCAAGAGAGGTATAGAAAGAGAAAATAGAGGTGCAGAAAGAGGAAAGAGGGGTGCAGAAAGAAGCAAGTGAGGTGTAGAAAGAGGCAATAGAGGTGCATAAAGATGTAATAGAGGTACAGAAACAAGCAACAGAAGTACAGAAATAGGCAAGAGAATTGCTTAAAGAAGCAACAGAGTTGTGGAAAGAAGCAAGAGAAGTACAGAAAGAGGAAAGTTAGGTGCAGAAAGAGGCAAAAGAGGTGCAGAAAATGGCAAGAGAACATCAGTAAAAGGCAAGAGGGATACAACAAAGGGAAGAAGGGAGCAGCAATAAGCAGGAGAGCTGCATTAAAGAAGCAAGAGAAGTGCAGAAAGAGGCAAGTGAGGTGCTGAAAGAGGCAAAAGAGGTACAGAAAGAGGAAATGGAAGTGCAGAAACAGGCAAGAGAAATGCACAAAGAGGCAAGAGAGGAGCAGAAAAAGGAAAGAGGGGTATAGAAAGAAGCAAGAGAAGTACTGAAAGAGGCATGAAGGATGCAGAAAGAAGCAAGTGAGGAGCAGAAAGAGGAAAGAGAATTGCTGAAAGAAGCAACAGAGGTGCAAAAAAAAAAGCAAGTGAGGTGCAGAAAGACGGAAGAGGGGTACAGAAAGATGGAAGAGAAGTGCAGCAAGAAGCAACAGAGGTGCTGAAAGAGGCAAGAGGAGTGAAGAAAGAGGAAGGAGAGGTGAACAAAGAGGCAAGAGAAATACAGGAAGAGGCAGGAGGGGTGCAGAAAGGAGGAAGAGAAGTGCGAAAATAAGCAACAGATGTGCTGAAAGAGGTGCGAAGGTTGAGGACAGAGAAAGAGAACTGCAGAAAGAACCAACAGAGGTACAGAAAGACACAACAGAAGTGCAGAAAGATGCAATAGAGGTACAGAAATAAATAAGAGATCTGTATAAAGAAGCAACATAGATGTAGTAAGGGAGAAGTGGGGTGGAGAAGGAGGCAAGAGGGATACAGAAAGAAACAAGAGAGGTGCAGAAAGAGGGTCGAGGATGCATAAAGAAGGAAGAGAAGTGCAGAAAGAAGCAGCGGAGGGGCTGAAAATGGCACAAAAAGTACAGAAAGAAGTAAGAGAAGTGCAGAAAGAACCAACAGAAATACATAAAGAGACAAGAGAAGTTCAGAAAGAGGCAGCAGAGGTGCAGAAACAACAGGCAGAAGAGGTGCATAAAGAGGGAACAGGGATGCAGAAAGAGAGAAGTGGGGTGCCAAAAGAGACAGGAGGGTACAGAAATTTGCAAGAGAGGTTCATAAAGGAGCAAGAGCAGTGCAGTAAAAACAACAGAGGTGCAGAAGCAAGCAAGAGGGGTACAGAAAGGGCCAAAAGTAGATCAGAAAAAAAGAGATACGAAAAGAGGCTGGAGGGGTGCAGAAAGAGGCAAGAGAGGTGTAGAAAGAAGGGAGGGAGGTACAGAAAGATTGTAGAATGTTGCAGAAAGAGACATGTGGGATACAGAAAGAAGCAAGAGAAGTATAGAAAGATGCAAGAGAAGTGTGGAAACAGGAAGAAGAGGTGCGGAAAAACCGTCGGGTGCAGAAAGAGAGAAGAGGGGTGCTGAAAGAGACAAGAGGGGTGCAGAAATTTGCAAGAGAGGTGCAGAAAGAAGCAAGAGCAGTGCAGTAATAAACAACAGAGATACAGAAGGAGGCAAAAGGGTGCAGAAGGAGGCAAGAACAGTGCAAAAAGAACCAAGAGACGTGCAGAAAAAGGGAAGAAGGGTGCAGAAAGAGGCACGAAGGGTGCGTAAAGAAGGAAGAGAAGTGCAGAAAGAAGCAACAGAGGTGCTCAAAGAGGCAAGAAGGGTGCAGAAAGAGGCAATAGAAGTGCAGAAAGAAGCAACAGAGGTGCTGAAAGAGGCAAGAGTGGTCCATAAAGAAGGAAGAGAGGTGTAGAAAGAAGTAAGTGAGTTGCATAAAGAGGGAAGAGGGTTGTAGAAAGAGGCAGCAGGGGTACATAGAGAGGAATCAGGGGTGCAGAAAGTGGCAACAGGGGTGCAGAAAGAAGCAAGTGAGGTACAGAAAGAGGTAAGAGAGTTGCAGAAAGAGGCAAGAGAGGTGCAGAAACAGGCAAGAGAAGTGCAGTAACAGGCAGGAGAT
Source organism: Lissotriton vulgaris (assembly GCF_964263255.1). Lineage (NCBI taxonomy): Eukaryota > Metazoa > Chordata > Amphibia > Caudata > Salamandridae > Lissotriton > Lissotriton vulgaris. The sequence goes on along the minus strand of NW_028243790.1, from coordinate 215,439 downwards.
TGCTGAAAGAAGCAACAGGTGTGGAGAAAGAAGCAAGAGTAGTACAGAAAGAGGCAAGTGAGATGCAGAAAGAGGCAAAAGAGGTACAGAAAGAGGGAAGACGTGCACAGAAAGAAACAACGGGGGTGCAGAAAGAAGTAGACTGGTGCAGAAAGAAGCATGGGAAGTGCCGAATGATGCAACAGGGGTGCATAAAGAGGCAAGATAAGTGAGGAAGAAGCAACAGCGGTTCAGAAGGTGGCATGAGAATTGCAGAAAGAGGCAAGAGAGTTGCAGAAACAGGAAAAAGAGATACAGAAAGAGGCAACAGGGGTGCAGGCAGAGACAAGACAGGTGCATAAACAGGTAAGAGGGGTACAGAAAGAAGTAAGAGGCGTGCAGAAATTTGCAAGAGATGTGCAGAAAAAAGCAAGAGCAGTGCAAAAGTACCAACAGAGGTGCAAAAATAGGCAAGTGAGATGCAGAAGGAGGCAAGAGAACTGCAGAAAGAGGCACGACAGTTGCAGAAACAGGCAAAAGGGGTGCAGAAAGAGGGAACAGGTGGGCAGACCGAGGCAAGAGAGGTACAGAAAGAGATATGAGGGGTTCAGAAAAAGCAAAGAAGGATGTAGAAATTTGGAACAGAGGTGCAGAAAGAAGCAAGAGCAGTGCCAAAAGAACCAACAGAGGTGCAAAATGAGGCAAGTGAAGTGCAGAACGAATGAAAAGAGGTACAGAAAGAACCAACGGAGGGGCAACAATAGGCAAAAGGAGTGCCGAAAGGGTTAGGAGAGGTGCACACAGAGGCAAGAGGGGTACAGAAAGAGGCAGGAGTGGTGCAGAAAGAAGGAAGACAACTGCAGAAAAAAACAACAGAGGTGCTGAAAGAGGCATGAAGGGTGCAGAAAGAGTCAAGGGAGGTGCAGAAGAAGCAACAGAGGTACAGACAGAGGCAAGAGTGGTACAGAAAGAGGGACGAGAGGTGTAGAAAGAGGCAAAAGAGTTGCACAAAGAAGAAAGAGGGTTGTAGAAAAAGGAAAAAGGGATATAGAAAGAAACAAGTGAGGTGCAGAAAAAGGCAATAGAGGTGCAGAAAGAGGCAAGAGAGGTGCAGAAACAGGCAACAGAAGTGTTGAAAGAGGCAAGACAGGTACAGAAAGAGGCAAGAGAACTGCAGAAAGAGGCAAGAGAGTTGCAGAAAGAGGCAATTGAGGTGCAGAAGGAGGCAAGAGAACTGCAGAAAGAGAAAAGAGAGTTGCTGAAACAGGCAGAAGTTGTGCAGAAACACGGAACAGGTGGGCAGACCAAGGCAAGAGAGGTGCAGAAAGAGGGAAGAGGGTTGCATAAAGATGCAAGAGAGGTGCAGAAGGAAGCAACAGAGGTGCAGAAAGAGGCAAGAGGGGTGCAGAAAGAGGCAAGAGAAGTGCAGAAAAAAACAGAGGTGCATAAAGAGGCAAGAGAAGTATAGAAAAAGGCAAGAGAGGTGTAGAAACAAGCAAGTGAGGTGCAGAAAGAGGCAACAGAGGTGCATGAAGAGGGAAGAGAGGTGCATAAAGAGGCAAGAGCGGTACAGAAAGAGGAAGAGAAGAGCAGAAAGAGGCAAAAGAAGTGCAGAAAAAAAGAACGTTTCAGAAAGAAGCAACAGAAATGCAGAAAGTGGCAAGAGAGGCGCAGAAAGAAGCAAGAGTGGTTTGCACACTGTTAGTAGCAATTCAACACCCACTTTTAGCAATAAGTAACAGGTGACCATTCTAGGTTTGCAAAGGGCCTTCCACCACGCTGTAACACTTGTCGCTGCATTTCTGGTAAAGTTTGAGCCATTTGAACTAGAAACAAGTCTTCTTTTGTTCAGATCTGCAGATTAGACAGCAGATGATGGATTATGTGGCTAATGCAAAAAATATATAATTGTGCGAAGGTAGGTGCAGCCAAACAGTCGCATAATTCCAGTGGTCCTGCTCATACCTCTGACTAGGTCGAGAAGTGCTCCTCCGTGATTCCATCTTTTTTTTGTATCATTGAGTTAATAATTTAGCTTCTATGGAAACGAGGAAGACTAAACCTGAGGTTACCAATCCACAACACAGACTACCATACCACAAAATTACTCTCCATAACACATAATCCCACTCTACATAATTCTTATACACTAAATACCACATACTTTTTATCCACATGATTTCACTGCAGAACATACCACATAATTCCACTACAAACAATGTAGATCCACTACACTCCAAAAAACATTAGTAAAAAACTATTAGATTTACAACTCCAACAGCTCTAACTCTTGCAAATGCAAGTTTCTATTGCATTAAAAATGCTTCTTTAACTGGTAGTCACGTTTGCAGAGTGGTGGAGAAAGGGGGCTGGGACTCCAACCAGTGCTCAGGAATTCCGCTGCCTAGGACTTACATTAGATACCAGGAGGGCTACTTGGTGCCAAAGTCCTTCAGGAGTAAAGTGGACTTCATCACCCAACCAGTACTGTGCCAGGAAGCGCATTTGCAGAGTGGTGGAGAAAGGTGAGCATGGCCCACTGTGTAGGACTTACTGGAGGTAACAGGAGGGGCATTTGTCCCCCAAGGTGAATCTTGCGGGCCAACTACCCCTCCTGTTACCTCCAGTAAGTCCCACACAGCAGGATTGCTACATTCTCATAGCAGGTTATGCCCCCTTTCTCCACCACTCTGTAAACACACTTCCTGGCGCGCTCTTGGGAGGGGAATAAAGTCCCCTTCGCTGCTGAGGGTGCTTAGGGGCCAGCTACCATACCTGATACCTTCCGTATGTCCCAGATAGTGGGATTGCTGAAAGGTGGACCAGCCCACGCCCCTTTCTTCACCACTCTGCAAACGTACCTCCTGACACATTCTGAGTTGGGGGATTAAGTCTACTTGAATCCTGAGGGTACCTAGGGGACAACTAGCCCACCAGGTACCTCCAGTAAGTTCCAACAGATGAATTGCTGAGAGTGGTCCGAGGCCATGGCCCCTTTTTAGACCACTCTGCAAACACGCCTCCTGGTGCACTGCTGTTTGGGAGAAGAAGTCCCCTTTAGTCCTGAGCTCCTCAGGACACATAAGACCTCATCACCCCACCAGCACTGCGCCAGGAGGTGTGTGTGCAGAGTGATGTAAAAAGAGCCGTGCTCCCGCCCGGCCATAGCCAACAGCAATGTCCCGGGGTGAACACCCGAGGACATTGCAGGAACCGGCCCTGGGGGTTGGCGGTCTCCAAGGACATCGTGGGCTCCAGGAGGGGGGGCCGTATGGGTCCCCACCCAGAATTTTTAAAGCCCCAAGGAGGTGGCGGTCCCCGGGGCAGCATGGGGGGCATGTGCCCCCGCATATAATAAACAAAACCCTGGGGAGGTAACGGTACTCGGGGCTCTGGGGGCAACTATGAGCCCACGCACCATAATTAAGAATTGCCTCCAGGACCTGGCCCACCCAGGGGCTTATCAAAAAGGACAGGGGTGTCCCCACAAGAAGGACAGAATGAAGGTGTGTCCAATCCTATTGAGTGCACACTATAGTGATCATATTATTCAATGAACAGCATGCCATCAATAAGGCGGGAAAGGTAAAGTTACAAAGTGTCAATTACAACTTCTAACAGTATGTTTCAGCTAAACAAAAGTTAATTTTGTGTACAAATGTTACTGTGTTTTGACAGTTGCCCAGTGCTAGAGGAAGACGGACCTAGTTTTTGACGGTATGTTCAACTAAATTCGTCATATTCAGAATCTGCTGTATTTAATGAATAACACAATTAAAAGTACAATTAAAAAGAGATGTTTTCCACACCATAAGTTTGGTAAACCTCTGTTTTGGATTTATTACAATTCAAAAAAACAACAACAATTAATCATTATACATTATTACAATCTTAAAAAAACACATGTTATACATTTTGTAAAAATTGACTTAAAAACACAAAGAATCAACAAGTCGACGCGGCGTTTCGGTATTCTGTTAGTCTACCTTCTTCGGGACTGATTCTAGATAGATTTAAAAGAACACAGAGTTACTATTCTTACGTTGGTGCAGATTCAAGGTACTTCTCGTAGTTAAAAACATTAGATAATCCAAACTATAGGACCTAAAACATCATGTTGTCATAATTTTTTCTAACATCTCTTTCTCACAGGGCATCATTCTCTAACACAAGGTCTTATTTTTTCACTTTTAAGCACACTATTATATAGACATATTCTACACAGTTGGATGATCTAGGTTTATCATCCCTTCATACTAACACATTGATTATTATTCATATGCATAGCTACACTTTAAGAAAACTAATAATGTTTACCTTTCCCTTGGGCTATATAGTCCAATGCTATTAAACCCACTTTCAAACATCTTGAGAATATACTAATGGGATTCTCATCCTAATGGATACCTTATGCCAGATGGAGTACGTATCCCCACCGGACACTGTTTGCTTCTTATCAGAACCCTGTAGGCTTCAGATTCATGGGCCTGTCTCAGGATTCTGTGTTTAGTATGTGATGTCACTGAATGGGATAAATACATAAATGCTATGTATTCTATTTGCCACAACATTATGGATTTATCAAGAAAAATTGTTTATTCTATAATAAAGGTAGATTGTGTTTCATGCCTAAGTATGAGGAAAAAATTATCTATATATAATAAGTGCACCTCCACCGATGTATGTTAAATAAGGGAAGTCACTTATTGTATTCATAAAGATTTTTTTTAAAAACTTCAGTACCTGTTTTTTAGCATAAATGTGCTTGGTATTGGACTACCAGGAGGAGCCACCGTATTTTCAATTGTGGGTATAGTCAATCACCCTAGAGAATTATAATTATTCCATTTAGTATCATATTAAGGCTTCATTTGTTTAGGAACCCCCCTCTTATTTGTACCTATTTTATTCGCTATAAAGGGATCACTCACCATTTAAATTAAGGTGACTGGTACAATTTCTTGGATATTTGCTTCCAAGGCGCTCCGTTTTGGAAAAAAAAGGTCCGTACTGCATTGAACAATACAAAACATAGATCAGATGGAGTAAATAGTAAGTATTAATGCTATTCCTAATTTCATGTTCTGTTTTAAGTCCCCCATAATCTTTTTACTTTTAAGTTATCTCGTGTTACACGATAATTAGGGAAATTACCAAGTTGTTATTTTGGATATAATAAGCGAATGAGGTTAGTAAAACCCGGTTTACATTGGGGATTCTAAGTCGCTAGTCAGACTTAAGCGGACCCTAGTTTCCAATTGTCCTTACCTTTAGTTCTGTAATCGGCCTCCCTGCTCCTATTTCCTGGCTGTCTTTCGGTATTTTCTTCAGCCGGTATGTTCCGAGCCGCAAAGAGCACTGGATGTATTGTTATTGCCGGGGCTTTTTATGCTTCCCACGCTCTAATTGGGCGCCACTCTTCTAAACCCGTATTGGTTCATCGGGGGCCAGTCCCTGTCAGGTCTCTATGGTAACCGAACGCTTTTCTCTTAATTCCTGAACTTCTTTCCTATTCGTTCATACAATTCCTTTCCCTATTCCTGATTGGAGGATCGGTTCTTTGGTAACCGAACGCATTTCTGTGTGTTTCCTCAGCTCATTTTTCTACGCTGATATGATTACGCTAGCTATATCTAAATAGGTGGTTTGAAGACTCGTACTTATAGTTTATTCGCATAGTGTTTTGTTTTGCCGATTTTATATTAAAGAGACCACGCTTTCTTTTAATTTCACCGCGGATCTAGTTTACGGAGGTGACCCATATTTCTTTTAGTCACCCACGTTTTTATTCTTGGAGTAAATATATCCATATTAAAAGAAGCGCCTACTCTGACTTGTCATTTACCCCACTAAACTGTTTTGTGGCGGTGTCACAAAAACCCTTGGTCTGAGCTAATTAGATACTCTACGTTTACATATTTACCCGCCTGCCTTTCCTATCATACATGTAGAAAATAATTCCTAACCCTCTAATTGCAGGTGGTTGATATCAGCCACACCCTGTTCTATTCAGCTCTTGGGTGTGTGTTATTCTCTGTACTATGCTACTAAACAGTCAGGGATGAAAATTCTCTAGAAATCCTATCGGACAATTTTTTCCCAATCTTCCCTCGAGTTTAAGCCACACCTCACACTATTGAGGGTCGACATGTAGAATTTCTCCCTTCTTTTCCTCTTATTGTCTTGGTTTCCCCCTCTTACACTGCCAGTTATCTTTTCCAATCCACACCATTTCAGATCTTCAATTTTGTGGCCAGCCTCCCTCCAATGTTCAGTAAGAGGCGCTCCTGTTTTGTTTGTTCTTAGTGCTGATCGGTGCTCATTTAAACGCAACCTAATTTCCTTAGATGTTTCTCCTACATAGGATTTATTACAGGGGCATTGGATGAGGTAGATTGCATTTTTAGTCCTGCAATTGATAAAACTTTTGATATATATTCTTTTATCATTTACTGTGATTTTGTCACCTTTAATGATGTTGGCGCAGTTCACGCAACCCATACAGGGATGTGTCCCTATTGGTAATGGGTTGCCATCAATGGTGGTCTGGAGATTTTTGGGGCTCTCTTTATATGTGTGTACTAGAGAGTTCCTAATTGTCCTATTTCTCCTGTACGAGAACATAGGCTTTGGAATAGGGACCTGTGCTTTATCTGAAATCAGATGCCAATTTCTGTTTATTATGTTTTTAACCTTGTAGCTTACTTGTGAAAAGTTAGTCACAAACATGATTGGCTGTGAATTATTCTGGCTCTCACTTTTTGGATTGAAAAAGCTTTCCCTATTGAAATATTTAGCCCGTTTAAAGGCATGCCGTATCATTCTTTTAGGGTACCCTCTCTCCAAGAATTTTTCTTTCAGATTCATGGCATGAGTTTCATAATCTTCCATTGAGGTGCAGTTTCTTCTCAATCGAAGAAATTGCCCGAAAGGGATGTTGTTTTTCTGTGATGCTGGATGGTTGCTATCATAATGTAACATGCTATTTCTATCCGAGGGTTTCGTGTATAATTCCACTACTAAATGACCATCCAGGTGTCTGATAATGATATCAAGGAATTCTACATAGCTTTTGCTAATGTGTGATGTGAATTTCAAATTCGCATCTCCCAGGTTTAACCAAATAAGGAACTCTTTCAGGGCATCCATCTCTCCTGTCCATATGAAGAAAATATCATCAATATAGCGACCCCATTCCGAGATGTTTTCAAAAAATGGGGCAGCTATATTGTAGACATGTTTCTCCTCGAATCTTGACACATATAAACATGCCAGACTAGGGGCACAGGTAGACCCCATGCTGGTCCCCTTGATCTGTCTAAAGAAGTTGTCTTTATATAAGAAAATGTTGTTTTGAGGATTACGGTGATACAGTCAATGATGAATGTCTGGTGGTCTGTTAAGTCCTGTTGACTATCCCTAAGGATCTCCTCCATAATCTCAATGGTGTTATCCTGGGGAATGTTGGTGTATAATGCTTCAATATCCAGAGTCACCAACACCTGTGTCTCTGGATTGAAGCTTAGGTTCTCAATTTTTTTAATCATAGATGTAGTATCCTTTACATAGGCTTTTTGTTGTTGTACAAGGGGTTGTAGGAACACCTCCACGTACTTACTCAAAGGTTCAGTCAGTGACCCTATGCATGATACTATTGGTCTCATCGGGGGGTCGCGGATATCTTTATGCACCTTTGGAAGGCCATACAGTGCCGGGATCAGAGGGTCCTTATTAAGCATAAACGCGAATTCTTCTTCGCATATAATATCGTCCTCTTTTGCCAGTCTCAGCATTCTCTCGATTTCGCCCTTTAGAGTTTGCCATTCCTCCCTGTTGGATTTTTTATAATGGTCGCTATTATTTAAAAGTTTGAGCATTCTATTGTCGTAGTCTTGACTATTCATTAGTACTACACTACCACCCTTGTCTGCCGGCTTCACTATTAGGGTATTATCCTGTTCAAGGAGTTCTAGTGCTGTCTTCTCTTCCTTAGTGAGATTATAGGGTGTCCAGTTTTTTTGTTTTAAAAGGTTGTCTATACTCTTGTCAACAGATCTTTCAAAGGCCTCTACATCCTTATGTACAGTATTCAGTGGGGGAACCCATGTGGATTTATTTCTCAATCCTGATTTATTTTGTCTCACGGGTTTCTCTTTCCCTTCAAAGAAAATTCGGAGTCTTACCTTTCTAAAAAAATTTTGCAAGTCTCTTTCCAGGGCATATCGATCTACAGGCGAGCTTATTGCATATCCTAGTCCTTTTTCAAATAATTTGGTTTCTATTGGAGTTAATTGATGGTATGACAAATTGATAACAGCTGCTTTCTTGGTTTCATTTAGTCCCACTGCTTCTGGCTCCTGGTTCGAGGACGTTGAGGGTTTTGGGCTTGAGTATATTGTGGCTGGTGATTGTAGTTGTTTCGGCCTCTCCCTCTCCCCCTCTGTTGTCCAAACATTTGGTTGCGTCTGTCTAAAAAAGCTAGGCCCTCTTTCGGGGTTGTTTGCTGTTGTTTATTTGGTTCCCCATTTTTTTGTTGTTTCTCGTTTATTGATTCTCCCTCTGAGTCTGTGCTGCTATATGAGGAGTCAAAGAATCTCACACGTCTCTTAGATTGGTTTCTAGGTTGGTTTTGCCACTGTCTACGGGGTTGGAAATTTTCTTTTGAACGGTCATAGAAATCTTTCTGGAGGTATGGGTAAACGATTTCTGGGTTATAGTTTTCTATATCTTTTTTTAATTTATTGCTTTTCTTCTTAATCAAGTATTCGCTATATCCTTCAACATCATTTAGAATTTCTTCTAATTTAGCTTAAGCGTCATCTAATGCTGTACTATCCCTTAGTTGACTCTCCAGTTCCTCTATTTCCTTCTTTTCAATAATTATAAATTCATTCGCTGTTTCTATAATAAGCAGGATCCAATCCCTACTACACCTGTTTGCCACAAGTGTCCATTTATCTATAAATTTTTTGTCTGTAATAAAGATCCCTGGTTCATTAGTCACTTGTAGACCTTTGGGGATAATCCCATTTTTACAGTATTCGACTAGGAACTCTGCGTGTAATTCCGCTCTTATTACTTTCTTTTTTAAGTTCCAAAGTTTCTCCCATTGTTCCTCGTCTGTTTTATCCAATCTTACTGTGGTGGTATTATGGGATCTCCTATTGATTAGTTTATCGAATTGATCTTCCGAAAAACTATATGTTTTTATACCTTCCATTTCAAGGGTTTTTAAATATACTTATTATGTTAAGTCTGGAGGTATTTTTTAAAATGTTACCTCTTTGCTAATTTGCAATCGAACTCGAAGACCTCCTCAGCTCACAAGCCGAGTGAACAGTTAAAAAATGAAAGGAGGACCCCACGCAGGTTGATAGGGGACTGGGGGGATAATAGTTACCAAAAAGGACAGGGGTGTCCCCACAAGAAGGACAGAATGAAGGTGTGTCCAATCCTATTGAGTGCACACTATAGTGAGCATATTATTCAATGAACAGCATGCCATCAATAAGGTGGGAAAGGTAAAGTTACAAAGTGTCAATTACAACTTCTAACAGTATGTTTCAGCTAAACAAAAGTTAATTTTGCGTACAAATGTTACTGTGTTTTGACAGTTGCCCAGTGCTAGAGGAAGACGGACCTAGTTTTTGATGGTATGTTCAACTAAATTCGTCATATTCAGAATCTGCTGTATTTAATGAATAACACAATTAAAAGTACAATTAAAAAGAGATGTTTTCCACACCATAAGTTTGGTAAACCTCTGTTTTGGATTTATTACAATTCAAAAAAACAACAACAATTAATTATTATACATTATTACAATCTTAAAAAAACACATGTTATACATTTTGTAAAAATTGACTTAAAAACACAAAGAATCAACAAGTCAACGCGGCGTTTCGGTATTCTATTAGTCTACCTTCTTTAGGACTGATTCTAGATAGATTTAAAAGAACACAGAGTTACTATTCTTACGTTGGTGCAGATTCAAGGTATTTCTCATAGTTAAAAACATTAGATAATCCAAACTATAGGACCTAAAACATCATGTTGTCACAATTTTTTCTAACATCTCTTTCTCACAGGGCATCATTCTCTAACACAAGGTCTTATTTTTTCACTTTTAAGCACACTATTATATAGACATATTCTACACAGTTGGATGATCTAGGTTTCTTATCCCTTCATACTAACACATTGATTATTATTCATATGCATAGCTACACTTTAACAAAACTAATAATGTTTACCTTTCCCTTGGACTATATAGTCCAATGCTATTAAACCCACTTTCAAACATCTTGAGAATATATTAATGGGATTCTCATCCTAATGCATACCTTATGCCAGATGGAGTACGTATCCCCATCGGACACTGTTTGCTTCTTATCAGAACCCTGTAGGCTTCAGATTCATGGGCCTGTCTCAGGATTCTGTGTTTAGTATGTGATGTCACTGAATGGGATAAATACATAAATGCTATGTATTCTATTTGCCACAACATTATGCATTTATCAAGAAAAACATTTTATTCTATAATAAAGGTAGATTGTGTTTCATGCCTAAGTATGAGGAAAAAATTATCTATATATAATAATTGCACCTCCACCGATGTATATTAAATAAGGGAAGTCACTTATTGTATTCATAAAGTTTTTTTAAAAAACTTCAGTACCTGTTTTTTAGCATAAATGTGCTTGGTATTGGACTACCAGGAGGTGCCACCGTATTTTCAATTGTGGGTATCGTCAATCACCCTAGAGAATTATAATTATTCCATTTAGTGTCATATTAAGGCTTCATTTGTTTAGGAACCCCCCTCTTATTTGTACCTATTTTATTAGCTATAAAGGGATCACTCACCATTTAAATTAAGGTGACTGGTACAATTTCTTGGATATTTGCTTCCAAGGCGCTCCGTTTTGGAAAAAAAGATCCGTACTGCATTGAACAATACAAAACATAGATCCAATGGAGTAAATAGTAAGTATTAATGCTATTCCTAATTTCATGTTCTGTTTTAAGTCCCCCATAATCTTTTTACTTTTAAGTTATCTCGTGTTACACGATAATTAGGGAAATTACCAAGTTGTTATGTTGGATATAATAAGCGAATGAGGTTAGTAAAACCCGGTTTACATTGGGGATTCTAAGTCGCTAGTCAGACTTAAGCGGACCCTAGTTTCCAATTGTCCTTACCTTTAGTTCTGTAATCGGCCTCCCTGCTCCTATTTCCTGGCAGTCTTTCGGTATTTCCTTCAGCCGGTATGTTCCGAGCCGCAAGGAGCACTGGATGTATTGTTATTGCCGGGGCTTTTTATGATTCCCGCGCTCTAATTGGGCGCCACTCTTCTAAACCTGTATTGGTTCATCGAGGGCCAGTCCCCGTCAGGTCTCTATGGTAACCGAACGCTTTTCTCTTAATTCCTGAACTTCTTTCCTATTCGTTCATACAATTCCTTTCCCTATTCCTGATTGGAGGATCGGTTCAATGGTAACCGAACGCATTTCTGTGTGTTTCCTCGGCTCATTTTTCTACGCTGATACGATTACGCTAGCTATATCTAAATAGGTGGTTTGAAGACTCGTACTTATAGTTTATTCGCATAGTGTTTCGTTTTGCCGATTTTATATTAAAGAGACCACGCTTTCTTTTAATTTCACCGCGGATCTAGTTTACGGAGGTGACCCATATTTCTTTTAGTCACCCACGTTTTTATTCTTGGAGTAAATATATCCATGTTAAAAGAAGCGCCTACTCTGACTTGTCATTTACCCCACTAAACTGTTTTGTGGCGGTCTCACAAAAACACTTGGTCTGAGCTAATTAGATACTCTACGTTTACATATTTACCCGCCTGCCTTTCCTATCATACATGTAGAAAATAATTCCTAACCCTCTAATTGCAGGTGGTTGATATCAGCCACACCCTGTTCTATTCAGCTCTTGGGTGTGTGTTATTGTCTGTACTATGCTACTAAACAGTCAGGGATGAAAATTCTCTAGAAGTCCTATCGGACAATTTTTTCCCAATCTTCCCTCGAGTTTAAGCCACGCCTCACACTATTGAGGGTCGACATGTAGAATTGCTCCCTTCTTTTCCTCTTATTGTCTTGGTTTCCCCCTCTTACACTGCCAGTTATCTTTTCCAATCCACACCATTTCAGATCTTCAATTTTGTGGCCAGCCTCCCTCCAATGTTCAGTAAGAGGCGCTCCTGTTTTGTTTGTTCTTAGTGCTGATCGGTGCTCATTTAAACGCAACCTAATTTCCCTGGATGTTTCTCCTACATAGGATTTATTACAGGGGCATTGGATGAGGTAGATTGCATTTTTAGTCCTGCAATTGATAAAACTTTTGATATATATTCTTTTATCATTTACTGTGATTTTGTCACCTTTAATGATGTTGGCGCAGTTCACGCAACCCATACAGGGATGCGTCCCTGTTGGTAATGGGTTGCCATCAATGGTGGTCTGGAGATTTTTGGGGCTCTCTTTATATGTGTGTACTAGAGAGTTCCTAATTGTCCTATTTCTCCTGTACGAGAACATAGGCTTTGGAATAGGGACCTGTGCTTTATCTGAAATCAGATGCCAATTTCTGTTTATTATATTTTTAACCTTGTAGCTTACTTGTGAAAAGTTAGTCACAAACATGATTGGCTGTGAATTATTCTGGCTCTCACTTTTTGGATTGAAAAGGCTTTCCCTATTGAAAAATTTAGCCCGTTTAAAGGCATGCCGTATCATTCTTTTAGGGTACCCTCTCTTCAAGAATTTTTCTTTCAGATTCATGGCATGAGTTTCATAATCTTCCATTGAGGTGCAGTTTCTTCTCAATCGAAGAAATTGCCCGGACCTGTTTTTTTCCAAAACGGAGAGCCTTGGAAGCAAATATCCAAGAAATTGTACCAGTCACCTTAATTTAAATGGTGAGTGATCCCTTTATAGCGAATAAAATAGGTACAAATAAGAGGGGGGTTCCTAAACAAATGAAGCCTTAATATGATACTAAATGGAATAATTATAATTCTCTAGGGTGATTGACGATACCCACAATTGAAAATACAGTGGCTCCTCCTGGTAGTCCAATACCAAGCACATTTATGCTAAAAAACAGGTACTGAAGTTTTAAAAAAAAGACCTTTATGGATACAATAAGTGACTTCCCTTATTTAATATACATCGGTGGAGGTGCACCTATTATATATAGATAATTTTTTCCTCATACTTAGGCATGAAACACAATCTACCTTTATTATAGAATAAAATGTTTTTCTTGATAAATCCATAATGTTGTGGCAAATAGAATACATAGCATTTATGTATTTATCCCATTCAGTGACATCACATACTAAACACAGAATCCTGAGACAGGCCCATGAATCTGAAGCCTACAGGGTTCTGATAAGAAGCAAACAGTGTCCGGTGGGGATACGTACTCCATCTGGCATAAGGTATGCATTAGGATGAGAATCCCATTAATATATTCTCAAGATGTTTGAAAGTGGGTTTAATAGCATTGGACTATATAGTCCAAGGGAAAGGTAAACATTATTAGTTTTGTTAAAGTGTAGCTATGCATATGAATAATAATCAATGTGTTAGTATGAAGGGATGAGAAACCTAGATCATCCAACTGTGTAGAATATGTCTATATAATAGTGTGCTTAAAAGTGAAAAAATAAGACCTTGTGTTAGAGAATGATGCCCTGTGAGAAAGAGATGTTAGAAAAAATTATGACAACATGATGTTTTAGGTCCTATAGTTTGGATTATCTAATGTTTTTAACTATGAGAAGTACCTTGAATCTGCACCAACGTAAGAATAGTAACTCTGTGTTCTTTTAAATCTATCTAGAATCAGTCCTGAAGAAGGTAGACTAACAGAATACCGAAACGCTGCGTCGACTTGTTGATTCTTTGTGTTTTTAAGTCAATTTTTACAAAATGTATAACATGTGTTTTTTTAAGATTGTAATAATGTATAATGATTAATTGTTGTTGTTTTTTTGAATTGTAATAAATCCAAAACAGAGGTTTACCAAACTTATGGTGTGGAAAACATCTCTTTTTAATTGTACTTTTAATTGTGTTATTCATTAAATACAGCAGATTCTGAATATGACGAATTTAGTTGAACATACCTTCAAAAACTAGGTCCGTCTTCCTCTAGCACTGGGCAACTGTCAAAACACAGTAACATTTGTACACAAAATTAACTTTTGTTTAGCTGAAACATACTGTTAGAAGTTGTAATTGACACTTTGTAACTTTACCTTTCCCGCCTTATTGATGGCATGCTGTTCATTGAATAATATGCTCACTATAGTGTGCACTCAATAGGATTGGACACACCTTCATTCTGTCCTTCTTGTGGGGACACCCCTGTCCTTTTTGATAACTATTATCCCCCTTAGTCCCCTATCAACCTGCGTGGGGTCCTCCTTTCATTTTTTAACTGTCCACCCAGGGGCTTGACATTTTTTTAAATAATTTCATCCGGATTCACACACCCAGTGTGAATTCTGCCAAAATTATTTAAACAAAAATGCTTTTTTAGGCAAGGGGGAGCAGGCTTTGGGGGTCAGGGTGTATCTACCCTGCCCCCTTTTCTTCATTTTTAACTTTTTTTCCCTTTTTCTTGTGACTCTGTTACCAAGTAACAAGATGGCTGCCAACACATTCTGGTTTGGAGTTTTGGCAGCCAATCATAATTAAGCTCGGGCTCTGGAGGATTTGCAAATCCTCCTAAGGAGCTCAGATATTGCTATTTTTATTTTTAAAATTTCTCAGGAACTACTGAAAGGATTTACACCAATTTTTTAAGAGCTCTTTTTGAACTAAGAGCTACATTTTTGCCAAATGTGGTGTCATTTCGTTCAGCAGTTCGGGCTGTAGCCTGTTCCAAAATTCCTATGGAAATTTACAGGGGAAAACGTGTTTTGGGACCCCATTTTTTCTAAGATCCCGCTTGACGAATCACAATAAAACTTCCAAGACAGAAGCTGACCTGAGTGAACCATTGTTTTTTAAACTTTTGTGAAGATTCCTCAAACGGAGCCAACGATATTGGCAAAAGAAAAAACAGCTTTTTGAATAGGAACTAGGTCCTAACTATAACCACCTATAGCAAGTAGGTAATATATATATATATATATATATATAACCTACTTGCGGTCCCCAGTAGGTAGTTATAGTTAGAACCTAGTTTCCATAGGAAAAGCATTTTTTTATTTGCTAATAACTTTGGCGTCGTTTGACGAATCTTCGCAAAATTCTCGCAAAGAAAAGTCTATCCAGGTCAGCTCCTATCCTTGTAGTTTGGGGTTGATTCGTCAAGAAGGGGCTGAGAAAAAAGGGGGGTCCCAAAACGCATTTTCCCCATGTTAATTTCCATAGGGAAATTTGAGGCGGGCTACAGCCCGAACTGCTGAACAGAATTACCCCAAATTTGGCAAAAAGGTAGAGCTTGGTTCAGAAAGTGATCTTTTTGTAAATGGTGTGAATCCGTTCAGTAATTTTTGAGAAATTCAAAAAATAAGAGTCAAAAAATCCATTTCCCACAGAAAACTTTGGGCAAGGTTACAGCCGAAACTGCTGAACGGAATTACACCAAATTTGACAAAAAGGTAGTGCTTGGATCATAAAGCAACCTTTTTTAAATGGTGTGAATCCGTTCAGTAGTTGCTGAGAAATTAAAAAAATAAAAATATCAATATCTAGAGGCAGAATGGATCCGCCCACTCTCCAGACCATGAGCTGTATTCTAATTGGCTGTCAACACTCCAAACCAGGAAGTGTTGGCAGCCATCTTGTGACTCGGTAGAACTAAGTCACAAGAAAAGAGAAAAACAAATGTGAAAAAAAAGAAAAGGGGGCAGGGTAGACACACCCAGAAAGACCCCCAGGGCCAAAAAAGCATTTTAAAATAAAAAAATCTGCAGAATTCCCCCTGGGTGCACAAATCCAGACACATTTTTTTTAAATGAGGCCTTGGGTGGGCCAGGTCCCGGGGGCATTAATAATTATATACGGGGATGTTGCTTAGGTGTCATTACTCTGATGTGAGACTGTTATTTTGACCTCTAACTGTTATGTTGTTGTTGTTAATTGAACTGCATATTTTTCTGCACTTGTATATGTTGCTTTGCACCAGGATCTGCGACCATGTATGTGTTGTTCTAAATGCCAATAGACACATTTATGTTAAAAAATGTGCCTGTGGCCGAGGCCTGTGTGCATTCTGCTGGACAGAGTATCGACTCTCAGCAGGGCAGCCTTAGTCTGTCATCCTTCTGACAGATAAAACAAGCGTAATGGTGATGGGTAACATTATCAGGCGCACTAAGTGCTGTGTGACGTTGGTGTGCAAGTTGTGCTTTAGATATTTAGCATCAGAATTATGTGATTAATGTCCTTTAATCTTTGTTTAACATCTCACACCTTAATGACGAGCGTCGCCCAAACTCATCTCCTCTAACATCCACAAGGCGCTATAATTATGATCATCAGTTCACTTGTTCATGGTGGAGTGTGACCGAACCATTTACTGGAATCATAACCAGCAGTGACACCACGGGCATGTGGTCTCTGCTACAACGACCATTCTGGGGGCTCCTCAGAGGGGGCCGGGCCGGCTTCTAATTCACAATGACTCCACATTGTCTGAATAACATTAATAACATCTACATCAACATTAATAATAATATTTGCCAGGGGGGTTGTAGACTAGGCATATGGTGCATGCCAGGGTGCAATGGCATCCCCCCCACGTGCTCCACCCCCCCCCACACACACACTGCCCACATTCACCAACGTCAGACACGTACAGGCAGGTAGAAGGAGTCAGACAGAGGCAGGGGGAGTCAGACACAGACAGGACAGGCGGGCTCACAGGCAGGTAGAGATAGAAACCGACAGGCAGGGCGGACGGACGCACAGACAGAAAGCTGTAGTCACATGGAGGCTAACGGGCCAGCCAGACACAGACCGGCAGATGTGGACAGACTCGCAGGCAGGTATGGCGGACATACAAACACAGGTAGGGCGGAGAGACACACGGGCTCGTAGACATAGACATGGACAGACAGGGTGGACAGACTCACCAGCAGGAATGGGGCGAGCAGACAAACACAGATGCAGGGACAGACATACAGTAAGACAGATGTAGGCAGATGCACAGACAGGCAGGTGCGGACAGACAGGAAGATGTGGGCCGGCAGATGCACAGACAGGCAGGTGTGGACAGACAAGCAGATGTGGGCACACACACAGACAGGCAGGTGCGGACAGACAAGCAGATGTGGGCAGATGTACAGACAGGGTGGACAGATGCACAGACAGGCAGATGTGGACAGATGCACAGGCAGGGGTGGACAGACAGGCAGAGGTGGACAGATGCACAGGCAGGGGCCGACAGACAGGCAGATGAGGACAGATGCACAGACAGATGTTTCAGATGCACAGACAGTGAGACAGATGTGCACAGACACGCAGGCAGGCAGATGTGGACAGACACACAAACAGCCAGAGGCTGAACATTCGTACAGACAGGCAGGGAGGAGGAGGTTCCCACCAGTAGCCAGCGCTCGTCCAGGTCACCGGCCGGTACCTAGTGAAGCCCCCATCTCTGGCAGGGAGGGGCACTGCCCACACTGCACGCCCTATTAATAGGAGGCTGGCCTGAGCACTTCAGCCCCTCGTGGCACTGCAGTCAGCGGTTATAATAACTGTTCCCTGGCACCGGGTATTACCTGGGCAGGGCGCCAACTGTTGATGCCTGGAGGTCCGTGCACCACTTGGAGACTCCAGACTCTGCTCCAAATAGACATGTTGGGCCCAAACTCGGGTCCTAATGGACAGAGTTAGCCCAAAGTCTGCCCTATTCCTCTCAAATAGCCCCTGTGAGCCCCAAACTCTACTCCAGATGGACATTGTGACCCCAAGGTCTGCTCTCAAATGGGCACATTGACTCACAACCCTGCCGCTGCCCGTTATGACACCGTGAGCACAAACTCTGACCTCAAATGGACTGAGAGCCAAAGGTCCTCCCTCAAATGGACACACTGAGCCCACACTCCTTTCTGAAGTGGACACTGTGAGCCCAAACTCTGTTCCAGATTGACACAGAGAGCCCAAACCCTGCCACTCATGGAGACCGTGAGCCCCAACCCTGCCACTCATGGAGACCGTGAGCCCCAACCCTGCCACTCATGCAGACCGTGAGCCCAAATACTGTCCCTAAGGCAGACCGTGAGCCCAAACCTGCCTCTCAAATTGTTACTTTGAACCTGACTCTGGCTCAATGAAAACAGTGAAACCAAACTCTGCCTCGTGTGGTCACACAGAGCCCAAACTCTGTCCGGGTGGTCACAGTGAGCCCACACTCTGCCCTGGGTGGTCACAGTGAGCCCACACTCTGCTCGGGTGGTCACAGTGAGCCCAAACTCTGCCTCAGAGAGTCAGAGTGAGCCCAAACTCTGCCTGGGTGGTCACAGTGATCCCCAATCCTCCCCAGATAGTCACACTGAGCCCAATCCCTGCCCTGGGTGGTATTGTATTGTATTGTAATTTCATTTAAAGAGCGCTTACTACCCCTGACGAGGCATCAAAGTGCTTGTTTGGCGAGTAGCACACTACTCTGGAACCCCAAAAGGATTAGTGTTGAATTAATATAGTAAATATGAAAGTAATTTGAGTGGTGGATAGGTTAGTTAGTTATTTGGATTCAGAAGGATAGCGGAAAGATAGTAGAGGGAAAAAGGTCCATGGCACCCTGTGGCACGTTTTAAGTTGGAGGATTAATTCCCCTTGAATCTTGAGGGTCCCTGGGGGCCAACTAGCCCACCAGGTTCCTCCAGTATGCGCCAAGGAGCTGCGTTGCAGAGAGGGGGTCAAAGCCATGCCCCCTTTTTACACCACTCTGCAATGCAGCTTTGTGGTGCTTACTGGAGGTAGCTGGTGGGCTAGTTGGTGCCCAGGGACCCTCAGGACTCAAGGGGACTTTATCCCCCAATGTACAATGGTCCAGGAAGGGGGCGGGGCCTGATGTGACAAGTGTGAAAACGCGCCCTGTGGCGCGTTGTAAGTTGGGGGATTAAGTCCCCTTAAATCCTGAGGGTCCCTGGGGGCCCACTAGCCCAACAGGTACGTCCAGTAAGCACCACAGAATTGTGTTGCAGAGAGGTTTAAAAGGCAGTGTGGCCTCATATCACCTCTCTGCAATGTAGCTCTGTGGCTCTTCTTGGAGGTACATGGTGGGCTAGTTGGGACCCACAGTACTCAAGTGGACTTAATCCCCCTATTTACAACGTGCTAGAGGGCGCGTTTGCACAGTGGTGCAGGGAGGGGGCGGGGCTTGAAATAACAAGTGTGCAAACGCTCCCCCTGGCATGTTGAAAATTGGGGGATTAAGTCCCCGGGGCAAAATGTATGTTTTCTGTGGGGCACGCAACCCTTGTGGCATTTACTGGAGGTTCCTGTTGGGCTAGTTGGCCCCCAGGGACCCTCAGGATTCAAGGGGACTTAATCACCTAACTTAAAACATGCCACAGGGCACGTTTGCACACTTTTTACATCGGGCCCTCCACCTCCCTGCACCACTGTGCAAACGCGCCTGTGGCACATTTTAAGTTGGGGGATTAATTCCCCTTCAATCCTGAGGTTCCCTGGGGGCCAACTAGCCCACCAGGTACCTCCAGTAAGCATCACAGGGCTGCGTTGCAGAGAGGTGGTCCGAGGTCACGCCCCTCTTTACACCTCTTTGCAATGCAGCTCTGTGGTGTTTACTGGAGGTACCTGGTGGGCTAGTTGAACCCCAGGGGCCCTCAGGCTTCAAAGGGACTTAATCCCCCAACTTAAAACTCACCAGGAGATGCATTTTATATGTACTTTATATATAATGCATATTTGAATAACGAAGCAAACCACATTCACTGGATGATGTCATCAGTGATGTCATCATTGATGTCATTTGAGATGTTATCAGTGATGTCACTGACCATGTCATGAATGATGTAATATGTGACATCATCAGCAGTGGATTGCGGGTGTGCGAAATATAGTTAGTACAACTAACTATATAGGAGCAATTTCAATGGTTTTGTATGAGTGAAATGTCCAGCTAACTATAACAACCCCTAAAACTTATAGTTTTTTGAGTGAATTTCAAAGGTTTTTTAAAAGCTAATTCCTAACTATATAAGGCCTGAAACCTATGGTTTTTTCAGTGAATTTGCAAAGTTTTTTAAATGATAATTCTTAACTATATAAGGCCTAAAACCTATGTTTTTTTCAGTGAATTTGCAAGGTTTTTTAAATGCTAATTCCTAAGTATATAAGGCCTGAAACCTATGGATTTTTCAGTGAATTTGCAAAGTTTTTTTAAATGATAATTCCTAACTATATATGGCCTGAAACCTATGGTTTTTTAACTGAATTTGCAAGGTTTTTTAAATGCTAATTCCTAACTATATAAGGCCTGAAACCTATGGTTTTTTCATTGAATTTCGACGGTTTTTTTAAATGCCAATTTTTAAATGTATTATTATTTTTTTTTATACTGATTCACTACATTTTTGCAGGCAGGTGTTCAGAGGGCACGCCCCCTTTTTACAACACTCTGCAGCGCAACCCCTGGCGCGTTTGCAGAGGAGGAACTAATTCCCCTTGCATACTGGGGGTCCCTGGGGGGCAACTAGCCCACCAGGAGCCTCCAGTATAAGCTAGGGGGCTGCATTGCAGAGAGGTGTAATGAGGCCACACCCTTTTTTACACCTCTCTGCAACGCAGCCCCCGGGCGTGATTGCAGAGGGGGAACTAATTCCCCTTGCATACTGGGGGTCCCTAGGGGCCAACTAGCCCACCTGGAACCTGCAGTATGTGCCAGGGGGCTGCATTGCAGAGAGGTGTAATGAGGCCACACCCTTTTTTACACCTCTCTGCAGCGCAACCCATGGCGTGTTTGCAGAGTAGGAACTAATTCCCCTTGCATACTGGGGGTCTCTGGGGGCCAACTAGCCCACCAGGAGCCTCCAGTATGCGCCAAGGGGCTGCGTTGCTTTGCCCCGGGGATGGCAGTCCCCGGGGAAGTGTGGGGGGGATTGTAGATCCCACACACTTCTTTATCACTATGCCCCCGTGATCTGGTCCCCCCAGGGGGTAATTTTTTAAAAAACAGACCAGGTTTAAAAAAAAAAAAATGGTCCTCTTTTTGTCCTTGTGGGACCACCTGGGCAGGCCTAGGGTGTCAGGGTGCATCTACCCTGCCCCCTTTTTGTGTTCTCCACGTTTGTTTTTTTGCTTTCCTTTGCCTTTCTCTATCGAGCACAAGATGGATGCCAACACTTCCTGGTTAGAAGTGTTGACAAACAATGAGCATGCAGCTTTCTCGGAAAGGCATGCTGATTGGCTGCCACTGTCTGTCAACACTAGCACAAGATGGATGCCAACACTTCCTGGTTAGAAGTGTTGACAGCCAATGAGCATGCAGCTTTCTCGGGAAGGCATGCTGATTGGCTGCCACTGTCTGTCAACACTCCAAACCAGGAAGTGTTGGCAGCCATCTTGTGCCTCGGTAGACCCAAGGCACAAGAAAGCAGTGAAACAAAGGTGCAAAACACGCAAAGGGAGCCGGGTAGAAGCACCCTGACCCCCTAGGCCTGCTCAGGAGTCCCTGAAGGATCTGTTTCTGCTTTCCTGAGAGACTATGGTATGGGTTCCATATACCACAATAACTTGCGTTACAACATGTAAGATATCTACAGAGGAGACGGTGTACATTTCTCAGATGACGGGAACAGAGTCTTTCTCTTGAATTTTAGACTCTGCATCGGTACCTACTTGTAGGTACTTAAATCACCCACATAACACAACAGATCTTTTTAGAGCTACCCTACCTCTAAGCACTCCAAATTCTTATTTTACACTATTTTCTTTCACAGTTTTTCCCTGTGGTACGCTCAGGGTACGCGTACCTGGAAGCGTACATGGGAACGCACCCAGCGCTTACCCCGCGAAAATGTAAAAAAAAAGAATTGTTATTTTGCCCTTCAGGGTCCTTCTAGGCCCCCCTCTGAAAACCTAGGGGGTCAGGGGGTGTCTACCCTGCCCCCTTTTAATCATTTCCCCCTTTTTTTTTCACCTCTTGCGTCTCGATTGTACCAAGACACAAGATGGCGGACTCTCCGGACTGTTTGGAATGTTGACAGATACCGGAGAGCCAATCAGCTTTCTGCTCGCAAACTTCCGTGGCGCCCCGGGTGCGCTTACCGGTACTCGTACCCTGAGCGCTCGAAGTGCGCATATAGATATATATATTTTTTTAAAGTTAATTTTTGTAAAAACCACTGGAGCAATTTTCACCAAATATAGAAAAGGCACTTCTGCATACCAGTCCCTACAATTTTGCAAGGTTTGGTGTAATTCCATTCAGCGGTTCAGGCTGTAGCCGTGTCTGAACGTCCTATGGAAATTAACATGGGGAAAATACGTTTTGGGACCCCCCTTTTTTCTCGGCCCCCGCATGACGAATCCCCCCGAAACTTCCAGGGAAGGAGCGGAGCGGAGCTGGCCTAAATTTTGGAAAATTACACGCAAATTCCTGAACCAGCACCAAAGTTATTCCCAATAGAATGTTGCGGATTTCCTATGGAAACTAGGTCCTAACTATATATACCTACTAGCGACCGCCAGTAGGTAATATATATATCAGACTGGGTGCCTACAAATTGTGATCGTTGAAAGAAGGGGACACAATGCGAAAGACATCATCTCGCCACGATCTTCCTGCATGCATGGAGTTTTCTAAGCTGCATTGTGGGACTGGTAGTCCCCGAGATTTGCGGAGCAGCGGTAAAGACTCAGTGCAGGTGTGCCCCATTCCACTGGGAAGGAGGAGCCGTAAGAAAAGACTGTTGTAGGAGGAATGCGATCATTTGGATTACAGGCATTGAGAAAAGCGAGGAGCTGAAACCGGTCTGCCGTTTGAAAAATCCAAATAAACAGCCTGTGAAGCCCCATGTGTGTCCTTTGTTCTTTGAACCGTTTGATGAGAAGTGTTTGACTTAATATATATATATATATATATTTCTCACACTTCTCCCTTCACGGAAAGGAATTGAGTCGCAACACAAACCTTGTTTTCTCGCCAATTTATTTAAACAGGAACAGCATGTGGCATTTCCGACGCGTTTCGTTCTGCTCGAACTTTTTCAAGGTGAGCCATTTACACCGATTGTGCACTGTTGGTTACTGCAGTCCAATGATAGATGTTGGGTTTCACATCCTCCGGTGGTACTTGAATGTCAGGATTACTTCCTGTTTGTAAGGCATTGTGGTACCTGCAGTTCCAAAGGCTAATGTTTATTTCCCTCCAGTGGGTAGTGTAGTTTGCTGCTGTTCCGAAATTTAGAGTCATTTATAATTTGTCAATTAAAACACATGTTTGTGTGGGCTAAGGTTCCCCAAGTCCGCTTATTTTCGAAGTTGACCCAGGTCCAATACCAGGGCAGGTCCCTGGCGGCACCGCATCCCCCTCTTCGTTTGCACGAGTCCGCAGGAAGGCTCCAGGCTGGAGGATGATGGCGCTCTTCTGGTGGTGCGTTTCTCTTCGGCGGAGCCAGCCGATATTAATTCTCACACTTCTCCCTTCACGGAAAGGAATTGAGTCGCAACACAAACCTTGTTTTCTCGCCAATTTATTTAAA
The DNA here is from genome assembly GCF_964263255.1 of Lissotriton vulgaris. Classification (NCBI taxonomy): domain Eukaryota; kingdom Metazoa; phylum Chordata; class Amphibia; order Caudata; family Salamandridae; genus Lissotriton; species Lissotriton vulgaris. The sequence continues at coordinate 191,746 of NW_028243790.1, read as the reverse complement.
CAGGAACAGCATGTGGCATTTCCGACGCGTTTCGTTCTGCTCGAACTTTTTCAAGGTGAGCCATTTACACCGATTGTGCACTGTTGGTTACTGCAGTCCAATGATAGATGTTGGGTTTCACATCCTCCGGTGGTACTTGAATGTCAGGATTACTTCCTGTTTGTAAGGCATTGTGGTACCTGCAGTTCCAAAGGCTAATGTTTATTTCCCTCCAGTGGGTAGTGTAGTTTGCTGCTGTTCCGAAATTTAGAGTCATTTATAATTTGTCAATTAAAACACATGTTTGTGTGGGCTAAGGTTCCCCAAGTCCGCTTATTTTCGAAGTTGACCCAGGTCCAATACCAGGGCAGGTCCCTGGCGGCACCGCATCCCCCTCTTCGTTTGCACGAGTCCGCAGGAAGGCTCCAGGCTGGAGGATGATGGCGCTCTTCTGGTGGTGCGTTTCTCTTCGGCGGAGCCAGCCGATATTAATTCTCACACTTCTCCCTTCACGGAAAGGAATTGAGTCGCAACACGAACCTTGTTTTCTCGCCAATTTATTTAAACAGGAACAGCATGTGGCATTTCCGACGCGTTTCGTTCTGCTCGAACTTTTTCAAGGTGAGCCATTTACACCGATTGTGCACTGTTGGTTACTGCAGTCCAATGATAGATGTTGGGTTTCACATCCTCCGGTGGTACTTGAATGTCAGGATTACTTCCTGTTTGTAAGGCATTGTGGTACCTGCAGTTCCAAAGGCTAATGTTTATTTCCCTCCAGTGGGTAGTGTAGTTTGCTGCTGTTCCGAAATTTAGAGTCATTTATAATTTGTCAATTAAAACACATGTTTGTGTGGGCTAAGGTTCCCCAAGTCCGCTTATTTTCGAAGTTGACCCAGGCCCAATACCAGGGCAGGTCCCTGGCGGCACCGCATCCCCCTCTTCGTTTGCACGAGTCCGCAGGAAGGCTCCAGGCTGGAGGATGATGGCGCTCTTCTGGTGGTGCGTTTCTCTTCGGCGGAGCCAGCCGATATTAATTCTCACACTTCTCCCTTCACGGAAAGGAATTGAGTCGCAACACGAACCTTGTTTTCTCGCCAATTTATTTAAACAGGAACAGCATGTGGCATTTCCGACGCGTTTCGTTCTGCTCGAACTTTTTCAAGGTGAGCCATTTACACCGATTGTGCACTGTTGGTTACTGCAGTCCAATGATAGATGTTGGGTTTCACATCCTCCGGTGGTACTTGAATGTCAGGATTACTTCCTGTTTGTAAGGCATTGTGGTACCTGCAGTTCCAAAGGCTAATGTTTATTTCCCTCCAGTGGGTAGTGTAGTTTGCTGCTGTTCCGAAATTTAGAGTCATTTATAATTTGTCAATTAAAACACATGTTTGTGTGGGCTAAGGTTCCCCAAGTCCGCTTATTTTCGAAGTTGACCCAGGTCCAATACCAGGGCAGGTCCCTGGCGGCACCGCATCCCCCTCTTCGTTTGCACGAGTCCGCAGGAAGGCTCCAGGCTGGAGGATGATGGCGCTCTTCTGGTGGTGCGTTTCTCTTCGGCGGAGCCAGCCGATATTAATTCTCACACTTCTCCCTTCACGGAAAGGAATTGAGTCGCAACACGAACCTTGTTTTCTCGCCAATTTATTTAAACAGGAACAGCATGTGGCATTTCCGACGCGTTTTGTTCTGCTCGAACTTTTTCAAGGTGAGCCATTTACACCGATTGTGCACTGTTGGTTACTGCAGTCCAATGATAGATGTTGGGTTTCACATCCTCCGGTGGTACTTGAATGTCAGGATTACTTCCTGTTTGTAAGGCATTGTGGTACCTGCAGTTCCAAAGGCTAATGTTTATTTCCCTCCAGTGGGTAGTGTAGTTTGCTGCTGTTCCGAAATTTAGAGTCATTTATAATTTGTCAATTAAAACACATGTTAGTGTGGGCTAAGGTTCCCCAAGTCCGCTTATTTTCGAAGTTGACCCAGGTCCAATACCAGGGCAGGTCCCTGGCGGCACCGCATCCCCCTCTTCATTTGCACGAGTCCGCAGGAAGGCTCCAGGCTGGAGGATGATGGCGCTCTTCTGGTGGTGCGTTTCTCTTCGGCGGAGCCAGCCGATATTAATTCTCACACTTCTCCCTTCACGGAAAGGAATTGAGTCGCAACACGAACCTTGTTTTCTCGCCAATTTATTTAAACAGGAACAGCATGTGGCATTTCCGACGCGTTTCGTTCTGCTCGAACTTTTTCAAGGTGAGCCATTTACACCGATTGTGCACTGTTGGTTACTGCAGTCCAATGATAGATGTTGGGTTTCACATCCTCCGGTGGTACTTGAATGTCAGGATTACTTCCTGTTTGTAAGGCATTGTGGTACCTGCAGTTCCAAAGGCTAATGTTTATTTCCCTCCAGTGGGTAGTGTAGTTTGCTGTTGTTCCGAAATTTAGAGTCATTTATAATTTGTCAATTAAAACACATGTTTGTGTGGGCTAAGGTTCCCCAAGTCCGCTTATTTTCGAAGTTGACCCAGGTCCAATACCAGGGCAGGTCCCTGGCGGCACCGCATCCCCCTCTTCGTTTGCACGAGTCCGCAGGAAGGCTCCAGGCTGGAGGATGATGGCGCTCTTCTGGTGGTGCGTTTCTCTTCGGCGGAGCCAGCCGATATTAATTCTCACACTTCTCCCTTCACGGAAAGGAATTGGGTCGCAACACGAACCTTGTTTTCTCGCCAATTTATTTAAACAGGAACAGCATGTGGCATTTCCGACGCGTTTCGTTCTGCTCAAACTTTTTCAAGGTGAGCCATTTACACCGATTGTGCACTGTTGGTTACTGCAGTCCAATGATAGATGTTGGGTTTCACATCCTCCGGTGGTACTTGAATGTCAGGATTACTTCCTGTTTGTAAGGCATTGTGGTACCTGCAGTTCCAAAGGCTAATGTTTATTTCCCTCCAGTGGGTAGTGTAGTTTGCTGCTGTTCCGAAATTTAGAGTCATTTATAATTTGTCAATTAAAACACATGTTTGTGTGGGCTAAGGTTCCCCAAGTCCGCTTATTTTCGAAGTTGACCCAGGTCCAATACCAGGGCAGGTCCCTGGCGGCACCGCATCCCCCTCTTCGTTTGCACGAGTCCGCAGGAAGGCTCCAGGCTGGAGGATGATGGCGCTCTTCTGGTGGTGCGTTTCTCTTCGGCGGAGCCAGCCGATATTAATTCTCACACTTCTCCCTTCACGGAAAGGAATTGCGTCGCAACACGAACCTTGTTTTCTCGCCAATTTATTTAAACAGGAACAGCATGTGGCATTTCCGACGCGTTTCGTTCTGCTCAAACTTTTTCAAGGTGAGCCATTTACACCGATTGTGCACTGTTGGTTACTGCAGTCCAATGATAGATGTTGGGTTTCACATCCTCCGGTGGTACTTGAATGTCAGGATTACTTCCTGTTTGTAAGGCATTGTGGTACCTGCAGTTCCAAAGGCTAATGTTTATTTCCCTCCAGTGGGTAGTGTAGTTTGCTGCTGTTCCGAAATTTAGAGTCATTTATAATTTGTCAATTAAAACACATGTTTGTGTGGGCTAAGGTTCCCCAAGTCCGCTTATTTTCGAAGTTGACCCAGGTCCAATACCAGGGCAGGTCCCTGGCGGCACCGCATCCCCCTCTTCGTTTGCACGAGTCCGCAGGAAGGCTCCAGGCTGGAGGATGATGGCGCTCTTCTGGTGGTGCGTTTCTCTTCGGCGGAGCCAGCCGATATTAATTCTCACACTTCTCCCTTCACGGAAAGGAATTGAGTCGCAACACGAACCTTGTTTTCTCGCCAATTTATTTAAACAGGAACAGCATGTGGCATTTCCGACGCGTTTCGTTCTGCTCGAACTTTTTCAAGGTGAGCCATTTACACCGATTGTGCACTGTTGGTTACTGCAGTCCAATGATAGATGTTGGGTTTCACATCCTCCGGTGGTACTTGAATGTCAGGATTACTTCCTGTTTGTAAGGCATTGTGGTACCTGCAGTTCCAAAGGCTAATGTTTATTTCCCTCCAGTGGGTAGTGTAGTTTGCTGCTGTTCCGAAATTTAGAGTCATTTATAATTTGTCAATTAAAACACATGTTTGTGTGGGCTAAGGTTCCCCAAGTCCGCTTATTTTCGAAGTTGACCCAGGTCCAATACCAGGGCAGGTCCCTGGCGGCACCGCATCCCCCTCTTCGTTTGCACGAGTCCGCAGGAAGGCTCCAGGCTGGAGGATGATGGCGCTCTTCTGGTGGTGCGTTTCTCTTCGGCGGAGCCAGCCGATATTAATTCTCACACTTCTCCCTTCACGGAAAGCAATTGAGTCGCAACACGAACCTTGTTTTCTCGCCAATTTATTTAAACAGGAACAGCATGTGGCATTTCCGACGCGTTTCGTTCTGCTCGAACTTTTTCAAGGTGAGCCATTTACACCGATTGTGCACTGTTGGTTACTGCAGTCCAATGATAGATGTTGGGTTTCACATCCTCCGGTGGTACTTGAATGTCAGGATTACTTCCTGTTTGTAAGGCATTGTGGTACCTGCAGTTCCAAAGGCTAATGTTTATTTCCCTCCAGTGGGTAGTGTAGTTTGCTGCTGTTCCGAAATTTAGAGTCATTTATAATTTGTCAATTAAAACACATGTTTGTGTGGGCTAAGGTTCCCCAAGTCCGCTTATTTTCGAAGTTGACCCAGGTCCAATACCAGGGCAGGTCCCTGGCGGCACCGCATCCCCCTCTTCGTTTGCACGAGTCAGCAGGAAGGCTCCAGGCTGGAGGATGATGGCGCTCTTCTGGTGGTGCGTTTCTCTTCGGCGGAGCCAGCCGATATTAATTCTCACACTTCTCCCTTCACGGAAAGGAATTGAGTCGCAACACGAACCTTGTTTTCTCGCCAATTTATTTAAACAGGAACAGCATGTGGCATTTCCGACGCGTTTCGTTCTGCTCGAACTTTTTCAAGGTGAGCCATTTACACCGATTGTGCACTGTTGGTTACTGCAGTCCAATGATAGATGTTGGGTTTCACATCCTCCGGTGGTACTTGAATGTCAGGATTACTTCCTGTTTGTAAGGCATTGTGGTACCTGCAGTTCCAAAGGCTAATGTTTATTTCCCTCCAGTGGGTAGTGTAGTTTGCTGCTGTTCCGAAATTTAGAGTCATTTATAATTTGTCAATTAAAACACATGTTTGTGTGGGCTGAGGTTCCCCAAGTCCGCTTATTTTCGAAGTTGACCCAGGTCCAATACCAGGGCAGGTCCCTGGCGGCACCGCATCCCCCTCTTCGTTTGCACGAGTCCGCAGGAAGGCTCCAGGCTGGAGGATGATGGCACTCTTCTGGTGGTGCGTTTCTCTTCGGCGGAGCCAGCCGATATTAATTCTCACACTTCTCCCTTCACGGAAAGGAATTGAGTCGCAACACGAACCTTGTTTTCTCGCCAATTTATTTAAACAGGAACAGCAGGTGGCATTTCCGACGCGTTTCGTTCTGCTCGAACTTTTTCAAGGTGAGCCATTTACACCGATTGTGCACTGTTGGTTACTGCAGTCCAATGATAGATGTTGGGTTTCACATCCTCCGGTGGTACTTGAATGTCAGGATTACTTCCTGTTTGTAAGGCATTGTGGTACCTGCAGTTCCAAAGGCTAATGTTTATTTCCCTCCAGTGGGTAGTGTAGTTTGCTGCTGTTCCGAAATTTAGAGTCATTTATAATTTGTCAATTAAAACACATGTTAGTGTGGGCTAAGGTTCCCCAAGTCCGCCTATTTTCGAAGTTGACCCAGGTCCAATACCAGGGCAGGTCCCTGGCGGCACCGCATCCCCCTCTTCGTTTGCACGAGTCCGCAGGAAGGCTCCAGGCTGGAGGATGATGGCGCTCTTCTGGTGGTGCGTTTCTCTTCGGCGGAGCCAGCCGATATTAATTCTCACACTTCTCCCTTCACGGAAAGGAATTGAGTCGCAACACGAACCTTGTTTTCTCGCCAATTTATTTAAACAGGAACAGCATGTGGCATTTCCGACGCGTTTTGTTCTGCTCGAACTTTTTCAAGGTGAGCCATTTACACCGATTGTGCACTGTTGGTTACTGCAGTCCAATGATAGATGTTGGGTTTCACATCCTCCGGTGGTACTTGAATGTCAGGATTACTTCCTGTTTGTAAGGCATTGTGGTACCTGCAGTTCCAAAGGCTAATGTTTATTTCCCTCCAGTGGGTAGTGTAGTTTGCTGCTGTTCCGAAATTTAGAGTCATTTATAATTTGTCAATTAAAACACATGTTTGTGTGGGCTAAGGTTCCCCAAGTCCGCTTATTTTCGAAGTTGACCCAGGTCCAATACCAGGGCAGGTCCCTGGCGGCACCGCATCCCCCTCTTCGTTTGCACGAGTCCGCAGGAAGGCTCCAGGCTGGAGGATGATGGCGCTCTTCTGGTGGTGCGTTTCTCTTCGGCGGAGCCAGCCGATATTAATTCTCACACTTCTCCCTTCACGGAAAGGAATTGAGTCGCAACACGAACCTTGTTTTCTCGCCAATTTATTTAAACAGGAACAGCATGTGGCATTTCCGACGCGTTTCGTTCTGCTCAAACTTTTTCAAGGTGAGCCATTTACACCGATTGTGCACTGTTGGTTACTGCAGTCCAATGATAGATGTTGGGTTTCACATCCTCCGGTGGTACTTGAATGTCAGGATTACTTCCTGTTTGTAAGGCATTGTGGTACCTGCAGTTCCAAAGGCTAATGTTTATTTCCCTCCAGTGGGTAGTGTAGTTTGCTGCTGTTCCGAAATTTAGAGTCATTTATAATTTGTCAATTAAAACACATGTTTGTGTGGGCTAAGGTTCCCCAAGTCCGCTTATTTTCGAAGTTGACCCAGGTCCAATACCAGGGCAGGTCCCTGGCGGCACCGCATCCCCCTCTTCGTTTGCACGAGTCCGCAGGAAGGCTCCAGGCTGGAGGATGATGGCGCTCTTCTGGTGGTGCGTTTCTCTTCGGCGGAGCCAGCCGATATTAATTCTCACACTTCTCCCTTCACGGAAAGGAATTGAGTCGCAACACGAACCTTGTTTTCTTGCCAATTTATTTAAACAGGAACAGCATGTGGCATTTCCGACGCGTTTCGTTCTGCTCGAACTTTTTCAAGGTGAGCCATTTACACCGATTGTGCACTGTTGGTTACTGCAGTCCAATGATAGATGTTGGGTTTCACATCCTCCGGTGGTACTTGAATGTCAGGATTACTTCCTGTTTGTAAGGCATTGTGGTACCTGCAGTTCCAAAGGCTAATGTTTATTTCCCTCCAGTGGGTAGTGTAGTTTGCTGCTGTTCCGAAATTTAGAGTCATTTATAATTTGTCAATTAAGACACATGTTTGTGTGGGCTAAGGTTCCCCAAGTCCGCTTATTTTCGAAGTTGACCCAGGTCCAATACCAGGGCAGGTCCCTGGCGGCACCGCATCCCCCTCTTCGTTTGCACGAGTCCGCAGGAAGGCTCCAGGCTGGAGGATGATGGCGCTCTTCTGGTGGTGCGTTTCTCTTCGGCGGAGCCAGCCGATATTAATTCTCACACTTCTCCCTTCACGGAAAGGAATTGAGTCGCAACACGAACCTTGTTTTCTCGCCAATTTATTTAAACAGGAACAGCATGTGGCATTTCCGACGCGTTTCGTTCTGCTCGAACTTTTTCAAGGTGAGCCATTTACACCGATTGTGCACTGTTGGTTACTGCAGTCCAATGATAGATGTTGGGTTTCACATCCTCCGGTGGTACTTGAATGTCAGGATTACTTCCTGTTTGTAAGGCATTGTGGTACCTGCAGTTCCAAAGGCTAATGTTTATTTCCCTCCAGTGGGTAGTGTAGTTTGCTGCTGTTCCGAAATTTAGAGTCATTTATAATTTGTCAATTAAAACACATGTTTGTGTGGGCTAAGGTTCCCCAAGTCCGCTTATTTTCGAAGTTGACCCAGGTCCAATACCAGGGCAGGTTGACAGATACCGGAGAGCCAATCAGCTTTCTGCTCGCAAACTTCCGTGGCGCCCCGGGTGCGCTTACCGGTACGCGTACCCTGAGCGCTCGAAGTGCGCATATAGATATATACATTTTTTTAAAGTTAATTTTTGTAAAAACCACTGGAGCAATTTTCACCAAATATAGAAAAGGCACTTCTGCATACCAGTCCCTACAATTTTGCAAGGTTTGGTGTAATTCCATTCAGCGGTTCGGGCTGTAGCCGTGTCTGAACGTCCTATGGAAATTAACATGGGGAAAACACGTTTTGGGACCCCCCTTTTTTCTCGGCCCCCGCATGACGAATCCCCCTGAAACTTCCAGGGAAGGAGCGGAGCGGAGCTGGCCTAAATTTTGGAAAATTACACGCAAATTCCTCAACCAGCACCAAAGTTATTCCCAATAGAATGTTGCGGATTTCCTATGGAAACTAGGTCCTAACTATATATACCTACTAGCGACCGCCAGTAGGTAATATATATATCAGACTGGGTGCCTACAAATTGTGATGGTTGAAAGAAGGGGACACAATGCGAAAGACATCATCTCGCCACGATCTTCCTGCATGCATGGAGTTTTCTAAGCTGCATTGTGGGACTGGTAGTCCCCGAGATTTGCGGAGCAGCGGTAAAGACTCAGTGCAGGTGTGCCCCATTCCACTGGGAAGGAGGAGCCGTAAGAAAAGACTGTTGTAGGAGGAATGCGATCATTTGGATTACAGGCATTGAGAAAAGCGAGGAGCTGAAACCGGTCTGCCGTTTGAAAAATCCAAATAAACAGCCTGTGAAGCCCCATGTGTGTCCTTTGTTCTTTGAACCGTTTGATGAGAAGTGTTTGACTATATATATATATATATATATATATATATATATATATATATATATATATATATATATATTCGGTAAGCACAGACGTCAGAAACAAATTCGTATCTTGAATGACGCGGCAGGACCCATAGATAGTGCAGGCATTCAATTTATTGTGCGACCCAACACCAGTCCATCGTGACGCGTTTCGGCTTCTCCAAGCCTTGATCACATGACACAGTCATGGGGCTGATGACCCATATTTAAAGTGCACAGTGCTCATTTGCATAATGAAGAGTGAAGACATACTTCAACATTTAATAACACAATGCTATTATAAATGCGTAGTGCAATTCTCACACAATGATAACAATTTAAACAAACGAAAGCTGTAAAAATTGTTTGTGCAAACAGTAGCAAAATATCAAATACTTTAGATTCCGTAAAATATAAAATACAAGGAACCAGAGATGGGGGTAATTATTAGCGTAGATAAAAACAATTATATTTCATAATGTGCCTTTAAAACAATAAATAATCACATTTACCACCCAATGCTACTGAAAGTGCATATTTCTACCGTGTGCAAAATTAGCTGCAACAATAAAAATAGATAAAACCAGGTTGCAATGCCATTTTTCGAAACAAAACATAAAAGTAATTCCAAAGTTGGCAAACATGGAGCCCAAGTGGGCATACAATACTGATTCTGAGTAGGGTCTATTATTCAAATTATACAAATTGGATTTGTTGTAAAACAACAGATAATAACGCCCAAGTGGGCAAGACCCAATAGTGCAAAATACGCAATAATAAATACTAAAATAGCATAACTTCATTATTATATATATATACACACAATTATGATGAATCTAACAGTAGAGATTAAGCCCTCAGACAAAGGAGGCAATATTGTTGTTTTCAATAAAGAACATTATTTGAAAGAGGCCCTAAGACAACTTGGAGATATTGAATGTTATGCAGTCATTAATAGAACTGATTATCTGAACTATGTAAAAAACTATTGTATGTTTTTAGCAGGGTGGAGGGATGAAGGGATATTAAATCAAGATGAGTTCTTGTTTTTATATTGTGAATCACCAGTTTTTCCGACGTTCTATCATTTACCTAAGATTCATAAGGACCCTGTTAACCCTCCAGGCAGGCCTATTGTGGCTTCAATCAATAGTCTCTTGGAAAACACTATATAGATTCTTTCCTAGACCCCTTAGTCAAAGATTTAGCATCATATGTCAGAGACACTCAAGACTTTTTTCGACTAATGGAGGGAATTGTGTGGGAGCCTGAAATGCTTTTAATAACGCTTGACATCACGAGCCTTTATACCTGCATACGCCATCAAGGTGGCTTGACAGCGGTGAAATGGTTCTTAAATAAGAGAGCTGCAAAATTCCATACGCACAATACCATGCTTTTGGAAATGATCAACTTTTGCTTGCTCAACAATATTTTCTTATTTTCTGGCAAATTGTATCAACAACAACGCGGTATCACCATGGGCACGAGCTTCGCCCCCAGCTACGCAAATGTATTTGTGTGGTGGTGGGAGGAGCACATGGCCTGGGGGAAGGCAAATGAACTTTGGCTGGAAAACATTATTTTTTAGGCCAGATATATTGACCACCTGTTTGTTGTTTGGAGGGGAAGTCGCTCCTCGGCTGAGGAGTATATATCCTCTCTGAACAACAATGGGTTAAATCTGGAATTTACGGGCCACATTAGTGGTGTCTCAGTAAATTACTTAGATCTGGAAGTTTTCATTGAGAATAACACACTGCAAACGAGACTCTTTTGAAAGACGACAGCTGGCAATGCGATATTACACGCAGCTAGCTATCACCCCCGGAAGCCTGATCGGGAACATCCTGTTTGGGGAGTTATTGCGTATTAAACACAATTGCTCCAACCAGAGGGATTTTGAATCAGCGAAAGATGCAGCAATAGAAAGATTCAAAGGATGTGTGTATGGTAAATCCACTTTAAAACAGGTGGAGGCCAAAGTGGGGAAGTTAGATTGAAGGAATCTACTAGTGGCTAAAACTAAAAGATCTGACTCACAGGAACGCAGTGTGAGAATGATTACCACTTACAACAGCAAATCCAGCGCTGTTGTACATATCTTCCAGAAGAATTGGCATATTTTACAGATGCTTCAACAAGAGGAGAGGTAGGGAGAGTTAAGCAACACTCTTATTCCCCGGTTATTATCAGTAAACAAGAAAAGAGTGTCAAATGGTTATACCAGACCATAGTCAGGAGCAGCTAAGAAAGGGGTTGACGGCCTCACTCAGGACGTTAAGGAAATCCCTCACTCACCACCTGGTGATGACATGTTTCATCATCAGGCCCCACCAAAGAGACCGAGTGCCTCTTTGGTGTGCTACAAAGCCAGATCTACTGCGGAGCAGGATAGTGCGATTCAGACGTGTTGTGCAAAGTAAATTTAACTAATGAGTGGTGAGGGTTTAAAAAGTCAGTAGTGTATCAGAAATAATTTTATTCTTTGATCACTAAGGACAGGTTATTAAAATTGATGTGTTTGGAAAAGAGTCCACAATTAATTGAGTGGTAGTTTCCTTACAAATCAGTTGACATGTTTCAGCCATGAAACGGTGTAATGTTACCAGGCATTCTTCAGGACTTATTGGTGTATTAAACCCTGGTGGTATGGATGCGCTAAGGCCCACCCTTACCTAGGGACGTGAAAGTGAAAATAACAAAAAAGGTGAAAAAGTGCAAAAAATGTTAGGAAGTAAGATTTGCTTCCTAATTACTCCTGGTTTAGGAGGCTTCCAGCTTTATGGTTTCTGCACCTGGAAATAACAAAAGGACATAGACGCACATGTAGGACAGAACAAACGTTTAGTAATAGTACTGATCGCAGTTGTAAGTCTATGGTGCTCCAGTTCGTGGTATAGAGACATTTGTGGCAAAATAACGATATAGTTATCACCACCTTAGCCCCTGGGTTCTTCCTCGCTAGTAGGAAGGAGGTGTTGTGTACTATATGTGATACGAGATAATCGTGATGGTGAAAGTAAAAGGGAAGTAAACTTCCTGGTTACGATCAAGGTTATGGTATGATCGCTTCAAACAATAAAATTAAAATGTCTCACTTTTGTGGTGTCAGGGAAGTACACCATGGGTCACAGGAGGGGGGTGGGAACATAATTGGCACACCCTGCGCGTTTGTCAAAAAAGGGGTAAAGAAAGACATACAATAAGTCTGTAACACAGCGTCGGTACTTAGCTTTGAGATGAAATGGCAGTTGAATTGCAGCTCCTACTCACGCCCTCGAAGCTCGGCACCCTCAGTGTACCTGCATCACCCTCAACTGGACCCCGAAGATGTGGAAGCGGGGCCTTGAGCTCTGTATATACCGGTTAGACAGCGAGGCAGTGATTGATTTCCGGGTGGGGCGTGGCCGAAGACGGAATGCCGTCGACGCCCTGGTTTGGACCAATCCGAGAGTCTTCAGGACCGTGAGAGGTGGTCACGTGCTCGGATCGAGTATGCTCGTTGTTAGGGAAACTGGGCGCGTCACCCTGCGCGCTCGCATTCGCGAAGGCGGAGATGACGTCCTACTGCGTTGCTATGGTGATGTGAAGCAATGCGGGAGAACGTAGCGCATTTGGTACGCTCTTGTCAGAATCTCACATTGTGTAAATGCCATTATGAAGCGAAGTGAGAGTATGAAATAAATGGACGATGCGAGTGAAATGCTCCCTTAATCACGTGCACTTAAGGCCAGAGGGCAAAAAGATGTGACAAACAAGTGCCAGGAGAAATTGAGGACTCAGTTGGCAAGTAAGCTAATATAAGCCAAGATTAAAGAATAGTTAGTCAGTGCAAGAGGGCAAAAAAGGTCGTTACGGTACCAGGTAACTCTCATGCACTTCCATACTAGGTGGAGAGCGTACAGGCTATTGTACCCATTATCTAGTGTGTAGAGGGTGAGGCTGTGCATTAAGACTGTGAGGTGACATGTCATTCTAGCTGAAAGGTGGTACTGAGTTGGTCATAATGTCTGAGCTCACACAATGTTCACTTGATCACGGAATTCCAGGGGATGTCATCATTTAATCCAATGAGATGGGTCCCAAGTCTATATACCCATTGTTGTTCTTTCTCAAAGATATTGTGTATATGTACTGATGTGTCCCTGTTCTAAGAAGTACGTGGGAAGCACCATGTTCCCTGCTAAAACCCGGATTTTACAACACATGAGGGCTATTCAGAACAAAGAACAAAACTCACCTGTTGCTCGACACTTCGAGGAATTTTGTAATTGATAAACTACCTCAAATGAAAAGAGGGGGAGATAAGATTCGTAAGTTGCGACAGCTAGAGAACAGGTATATTATAAATCTAGATACTCTGATCCCGGGGGGCCTTAACTCTGAGGAAGAAATGGTATGGCACCTTGGAGACTAAATGGTTATGAAAATTCTGATTCCCTATCTGATATGTAAACAGTTGTAAATAATTTTAATATTGTTCTTGAGTATGAAAGTTCTGCCAACGCGGTGTTAATGTACATTGTATGTTCCTGAACTCCTGCGATACAATGTAACAATGATGTTAATACTTGATTTAAAATGTTATCACTTTTGATTGAGGGTTTGCACTTTCTCATTGAACATATATTGGCACATTCTTAGAAATGGCATGAAGTATGCAATTCTGACAGGCTGTACCCTTTTTTCTTGTTTTCCCCTGCCGATGTACAGGACTATGATGGAATGCTATCTGAAGAATACTCGATTCCCTGTTTTGTGATTGAAAACACGTATTATCCTTTGGAAACTGTCCTAAACTCCCACTGGGGAAGAGATAAGAATTTCGAATATAGTCTCTGTTAAGAATGTGATTTGGATGAACAAATGGGTTCAGAAAAAATTGGGGTTTTTTTGAGTGACCCACACTTATTTGAATTATTATGTATAAGGATTTGCACGGACAATTTACTGTTTAATGAACTATGGTCACTCGGCTTTTCAATTGGAACATTTGTTTATTTATTATACTTTTGTATAAAATTATGGTTATGACAGACCATGAATTACGAGATATAAATGTAATTAATGGGGTAAGAAACTGTTGATGACATTTCTCATGAAAGGATAGAATTGAGAAACAGCTGGTCCGCAATGCAAATAAGGCAAAAGGGGGTAATTTTCCACTTGGAATGAAAATATTGGATATAATCAGCGAATACCATCGCTACAAGATGGCTGCCAATGTTATAGGTTCTGTGTCTTTTGTTTATGTTTACGTATTTTCACTGACATCACATGTGCACTTTGAAGGGAAATAACTTTATTTAAAAGTTTCATTTCCGATACATGAGTTACCCGTGAGCAAGGCGAGTGTTGATCGCCGAAACGCGTTGGGTTTTTTGATCCATGTTTTCCGTTTATTTACATGCTGGAACCGAAATGAATAAATAGAAATTTAAGCACACGCGCTTTCTTCGTTGGATTCTTGTGAAAGGCTGGAGTGGAAGTGCATTCGCACAGCGGCCGCTGTGCGTGGTGAGAAGCGTATAGTTTCCAGGGCGACCTCTACCCCTGGTATGCACCGCAGTCGCGGGTCCCTGTGAAACGGAGGAAGTGGATTTGGATATCTAGCAGACACCGGTTGACCGCGCTGGGATACAAGCTATGTGGAGACAAAATTGTTCTTGAGAACTGTTGGACTGCAACTGAGACCACTCGGAAGGGAACGCCCATTGCGGGATATACAGGAACCTGTCGGACCCGTCGGCGCCATCCCAGGGTGAATCCGTTTATGTTTTTTCTGTTAGCGTGTAAGTTATCACGCGGTCCTCAAACAGGAATTATCTCTTCTTTTTGGACTTTGCCGCATACGTGAAATTCATTATCTTGTTCACGAAGGCTAAACAAGTGACTCTCCGTCCCGGTTTGTTTACATCCGCAGCGTTACTGTCCTGTGTCCAACCAACAGCATTCAATAAGTCTGTTGGTGTGGTACACGGGTGTCCAGCCTAAAGTACTATTGCAAACGCAAAAAGTAGCGCGTGTGCCTAACATAAGGTAATCCAGAATAAGGAGCATGTGTAGAGGCATTTAATCCACTACAAACGGAAACATGGATGAGGATACGGTGTCTCGCAGGAGGCTCAGGGCGCAGACAATGTTTGTACAAACAGCCACAAATCAGCCCAGCAAGGACCCACAGTCTGCATCGATGAACTTACAGAATAAGTACAATAAACTGGAAAAACGTATCCGCAAAGAGGTCTCAAAATGGTGGGAAGTAAGCATGGGCGGAAAATCAGTTTCGCTCGCGGATTTTGCGGATTTTCGGTAAATTCGCAATCCGCGAGATTCGCGAATCTCCCGCAAAATCCGCAAATCCGCGAGCAGCGGATTTTGCTCGCACTGTTCGCGTGAGTTCGCGGCTTCCCAGTACAACTTTGCGCCCCGCGAATAAGTGCAAAATTGCAGAAATACGATCTTAGCAAAACTGAAACTACTTACCAGGTTCAAAAGTTCAGGCTCATCATTAGTAGCCATTTCCTGTAGTGCTTCCTGAGGGGCCCCTCCAGAGTTCAGTTGCCAGTTGCAACTATTATGTGACCCTGCTCTGAACCTCAGAATAGTTACACATATGCCACAAAGGTCCTGAATTACAGCTAAGGGAGACAAGCAGGAGCCAGGCTGGAAGTTCAAATCCATTAATCAGCCCCTAATTCATTATTGTCAGTTGGGGCAGGGCAGGTGTTGTAACTAATTTTGCAACAATGAAAGCACTTAGCAAGTGCAAATGATCACTAATCAGGAAGCACTAAGGAAGCAGGTGCCAGCTAAAAAAATATTCTGTGACACATTAATCAGCCCCAAATTAATTCAGGTCACTTGAGGCAGGGAAGGTGTGCTTGTGTTGCCACAATAATGTACACTGACTGGACAACCAGAGGGTGCTGTGATGAAACAGAGGGTGGCATGGGTGGGCCAGAGGGTGGCATGAGTAGTCAGAGAGTGGCAGTGGTGACAGAGAGTGGCAGTGATGAAGAAGAGTGTCCCAAACAGGCTGGACACGTAGAAACAACAAGTTCGCGAAACTTGCGACCCGACAGGTAAGTTTGCAATTTGCGACATTGTACAAAACCCTCGCGAACTGGCAGAAACCCGCGCCAACACACAAAAAAATCTGCAAATTCGCGAGAATTCGCGGATTTTGCGAATTGCGAGTTCGCAAATCCGCAAAATTCGCGAACGCGAGATTCGCAAAATTCGCCCATGCTTAGTGGGAAGCCATAACACTGGAAAAATATCAAGAAGAAAAAAGAGTCCCTAGAGGATTAAGAATTTTGATAGCTCCCTCATATGAGGAACCAGATATGGAATTAGCAGAAGAATGGGCGGAAAATTTGATGGACTGCTCCAATAGAATGTTATCCATTCTAATAAAACATGCGTGGAAGGACAGACTAATATTACTCAAGACAATAGCAGAACTTAAGGAGGAGGTATGCAAAGATGAAACTGCAGAGGACTTCTCTAAAAAAATGGAGGAGATCAACAAAAGAATAGGCAAACACGAAGATGAAATAGTTGCCAAGAAGGAACGAAAATTCCTGAGGGACCAAATTGATTACAGCTCGGGCAGAGTGTTCACATTCAGCAGAAAATATGACTATGTGACGAGAAAAGGAGTGCAGGCTAATATTGACAAAACCCAGGTGGAAGCTGAATCTGGGGATGAAGTGGTGGAAAGCGATGTTTCTGTAGAAGAGCAGACGCCAGGAACAGCAGAAAGTACAACAAAGAATTTAACAAAATCGACAAATTTTTGGGAGGAGTTCAAACGTATGAATCAAACGCAGCAACAGCAGAACTGGCAGATAGACTGGGGTCGAGGAAGAGGCAGAGGATTCAGAGGAAAAGGCAAAGGCAGAGAAAATCAAGGAGAAGACGCAACCAAATCCAGTCACACGTCAGGCGTGGCGGAAGCTGCAAGAGGAAACTCAACCCCTATGGGAGTGGAAACACGGGGTCAAAAAAGAAGAGGAAAATGAATCAACAAAATGTAATCAATCTGTTATCCCGCTCTCTTTCCAAGAGTGAGCATGAGGTACTTCAATTTGGTCTTTCCTTTTGCCCCACCTCTAACTTTTGCTATTCACAGGAACGTATAGACCTTTTTAAATTCACAAGAAAATTGAGGTTACTTAAGTGGAATAAACTTAAGGTAAAAAACATCACTTCTATTCCATCTAGCATCAAACCAGTCAGCGAAAGCATTACTGAAGTGGAATCTCTGATTACCTTGAAATGTCTAGAATTTGGAACCCCTGAAAATGAGTCTATCAATGCCAAAACCTTAGGTTTTACCACAAATTTGAACTGTCCCAATTCTTTTAAACCTAAGTCCACATTTAATCCCTCCTTACCTACCTGTAGCATTGATACCTTTGAATCTCTTATGATTGCTGATTTCAAGAACTTGGCCAAACAGAAGCATTGGTCAAAAGACAATCTGACTAAGTGTGAACGACTTGCCATAAAATCATTACGAGATGATCTCTCTATTGTCATAAGACAATCTGACAAGGGGGGCAATGTCGTTATTATGGATGTGCAGGACTATGTTGCCGAAGGTATGCGACAATTGAATTGTGTAGACTGCTATGAAGTATCTTCATTACAAACTATTGAAAAAATGAACAACACATATTTCGAAATGCTAAAGAATTGGAAAGACCAAGGGCTGATTGAGTGGAATGAATATTCATTTCTACTCAATCGCAATCCGAAGGTAGCAGTACTATACCTTTTACCAAAACTGCACAAGAACTCAAAGAATCCTCCGGGAAGACTGATCGTATCTTCGATTGGTTCTTTGCTGGAGAACACATCAAGATACATCAATTCTTTTTTGCGCCCTTTTGTAGAGGAAGTCCCCTCCTATCTAAAAGACAGTAGGGATTTTATCAAGAAACTTAAGAATTTTGATTGGCATGACAATTATCTGTTTATCACACTTGACGTGTGCAGTTTGTACACGTCAATTAGACATGGCAATGGTATTGAGGCGTGCCGTATGTTCCTGAAGAGAAGATCTATCTCCTATTTAGAGCATACGGAAATGATCATTCAAATGATCCAGTTTTGCCTCGAACAAAATTATTTTGTCTTTAATGAGACATACTATCGCCAGTGTCAAGGAACAGCAATGGGAACTTGTTTTGCTCCCAGCTTTGCTAATCTATTCATGGCAAGCTGGGAGCAGCAAGTAGCGAGGACCAACGCCTTGTACCGCAGCCATGTGAGAGTATGGCTGCGGTACATAGACAACCTGTTTATCATCTGGGATGGTCCTGGTGACCTTGCTGAACTATTTATTCAAGAGCTTAATAGAAATGACTTCAACCTGACCCTGGAAGGCAAAATCAGTGAATTAAAGGCAGCTTTTCTTGATCTATCTGTTGAAGTCTCTGAAGGTAAACTTGCGATGAAACTGTTCCGTAAGGAAACCGCAGGGAATACACTTCTTCATGCTGAAAGCAGCCATCCCAGGGCATTGATCCACAGTATTCCATTTGGCGAGTTCCTCCGGGCTCGGAGGAATTGCAGCCGGGATCAAAATTTTGCCCAGGAAGGGGAATGTACGAAAGAACGTTTCAGGGAGAGAGGTTACAAACAGTGTCATCGCCCATACATTCGAAAAAGCGAGTGAAATCAGCCACCTGTCTCTACTAACCTCAGAACAGAAAAGTAGAAGTGAAGAAAATGAAACCATTAGATTTATTTCCACCTTCCATTCTAAATCATAGAAAGTTCAAAAGAGTCTGAATAAACATTGGAAGGTCCTTAGGACAGAACCAACTCTGAATGAAGTTTTGAAAGAGAGGCCAAGTGTAACCTACCGAAGAGCAGACACACTTAGAAGTAAGGTGAGCCAGATTGAGGTCAGCACTATCAGACCCAGAACTTCTAATATTCAGGGCTTCTTCACATGTATGAAGTGTAAAGCCTGTAGGTACAGCACAAATGTGAAGAAAGTGTATTATCCGGTAGAGGATAAAGAAAAAAACATTGAGAAACATCTCACGTGCCTATCGGAATATTGTGTATATGTACTGATGTGTCCCTGTTCTAAGAAGTACGTGGGAAGCACCATATTCCCTGCTAAAACCCGGATTTTACAA
Organism: Lissotriton vulgaris; assembly: GCF_964263255.1. Classification (NCBI taxonomy): domain Eukaryota; kingdom Metazoa; phylum Chordata; class Amphibia; order Caudata; family Salamandridae; genus Lissotriton; species Lissotriton vulgaris. The sequence continues at coordinate 172,737 of NW_028243790.1, read as the reverse complement.
CACATGAGGGCAATTCAGAACAAAGAACAAAACTCACCTGTTGCTCGACACTTCGAGGAACTCCATGGTAGCAATCGCAACCTTCTAAAAATTTTTGTAATTGATAAACTACCTCAAATGAAAAGAGGGGGAGATAAGATTCGTAAGTTGCGACAGCTAGAGAACAGGTATATTATAAATCTAGATACTCTGATCCCGGGGGGGCCTTAACTCTGAGGAAGAAATGGTATGGCACCTTGGAGTAAATGGTTATGAAAATTCTGATTCCCTATCTGATATGTAAACAGTTGTAAATAATTTTAATATTGTTCTTGAGTATGAAAGTTCTGCCAACGCGGTGTTAATGTACATTGTATGTTCCTGAACTCCTGCGATACAACGTAACAATGATTTTAATACTTGATTTAAAATGTTATCACTTTTGATTGAGGGTTTGCACTTTCTCATGGAACATGTATTGGCACATTCTTAGAATTGGCATGAAGTATGCAATTCTGACAGGCTGTACCCTTTTTTCTTGTTTTCCCCTGCCGATGTACAGGACTATGATGGAATGCTATCTGAAGAATACTCGATTCCCTGTTTTGTGATTGAAAACATGTATTATCCTTTGGAAACTGTCCAAAATTCCCACTGGGGAAGAGATAAGAATTTCGAATATAGTCTCTGTTAAGAATGTGATTTGGATGAACAAATGGGTTCAGAATTTTTTTTTTTCGTTTTTTGAGTGACCCACACTTATTTGAATTATTATGTATAAGGATTTGCACGGACAATTTACTGTTTAATGAACTATGGTCACTCGGCTTTTCAATTGGAACATTTGTTGATTTATTATACTTTTGTATAAAATTATGGTTATGACAGACCATGAATTACAAGATATAAATGTAATTAATGGGGCAAGAAACTGTTGATGACATTTCTCATGAAAGGATAGAATTGAGAAACAGCTGGTCCGCAATGCAAATAAGGCAATAGGGGGTAATTTTCCACTTGGATTGAAAATATTGGATATAATCAGCGAATAACATTGCTACAAGATGGCTGCCAATGTTATAGGTTCCGTGTCTTTTGTTTATGTTTACGTATTTTCACTGACATCACATGTGCACTTTGAAGGGAAATAACTTTATTTAAATGTTTTATTTCCGATACATGAGTTACCCGTGAGCAAGGCGAGTGTTGATCGCCGAAACGCGTTGGGTTTATTGATCCATGTTTTCCGTTTATTTACATGCTGGAACCGAAATGAATAAATAAAAATTTAAGCACACACGCTTTCTTCGTTGGATTCTTGTGAAAGGCTGGAGTGGAAGTGCATTGGCACAGCGGCCGCTGTGCGTGGTGAGAAGCGTATAGTTTCCAGGGCGACCTCTACCCCTGGCATGCACCGCAGTCGCGGGTCCCGGTGAAACGGAGGAAGTGGATTTGGATATATATATATATATATATATATATATATATATATATATATATATATATATATATATATATATATATATATGTTTCAATTACTCTATAGAAAAATGTCAATTCAGCTCCACTGATCCCACACCAGGGGTCCATGACCTGAGGGACACCACTTGGTGTTGAGGGGCCAGGCCAGCAGACTAGCCCTTGGGATCACTCTGGGAGTCCTAAGTTCAGGTGCAGGTGCAATCCCTCTGTCTCAGACAGGAGGGGAGCAGGGCAGCAATCCAGCAAGGCAGCAAGACAGGAATCCAGCAGGGCAGTAGTCCAGTGTGGCAGCAGTCTAGCAGAGTGGCGGTCCTTTCAGCAGAATAACAGTCCTTCTTTCTGGCAGAGTTTTCACAGGTCCAGAAATCTGCTGAAGAGCTGGTATCTCCTCTGAAATGGGGGAAACTTTGAGAGGTTTCCATTTGAAGTGCCCAGGTTTCCTGCCTTCCCTGCTCATACTGCAGGGCGATGCAGCCCTTTCTGTAGAGGAGGACATACCCTATCCAAGTGTTAGTAAGGCAATGCCCAATTCCGCCCACTCATCCTCCCAGTGATGGCCAGTACAGGCACACCTAAGCCACCTAAGATTACACAAAGTCCAACTGTCGGCTACACACAGTCATGTTACGCAGAGACAGGCAGCAAGCAATAAATGGCTAAGGCAGGAAAATGCTTACTTTCTAAAAGTGACATTTTCAAAATTGCAATAAAAAATTCAAATTCACTATATGTTTTTGAATCATAATTCCAAAGACACCATACATATACTGTTGCCCTGTTCTCATTCAAAAAATTACTCCAATGTTATCCTATTGGACAGGTAGTAGTGAAAAACGAATTGAAGAGTTTTCACTGCCAGGACATGTAAAACTTTAAAGTACATGTCCTACTTTTCAAATACACTGTGCCCTGCTCTCTGAAAGGCCTACATTAGAGGTGACATATGTATTAAAAAGGTGGGTTTGTGCCTGATAAAGGGTTTATTTTGCCAGATCAAAAACTGCATGCAAAGACTGCAATGGCAGGTGTGAGACATGTTTAAAGAGCTACTAAAGTAAGTGGCACAGTCAGTGCTACAGGCCTACTATTAGCAATCAATGTACAACCCTAGGCACAGGTAGTAACATTTCAATAGGGACTTACAAGGAAAATAAATGCTGGGTTCAAGCCAGTTTTACCATGTTTTAGGGAGAAAGCACACACACAATAGCACTGGTTAGCAGTGGTAAAGTGTGCAGAGTACTAAAAGTCAACAAATATAGGTTCGGCAAAAAGGAGGGTGAAGGCAAAAGGTTTGGGGATGACCCTGCAAAAAGGACAGAGTTCAGCAATCACATAAAAGGTTCTTTTGTGATGGCTATTACCAAACATGGTGCACCATGTTAGGAAAAAAGAAAAATGGCATACAGGGGTAGAGTGTGTAGGAGAGTAGGGTCTGCTTCTTCTAGTTAGCTCCACTTTTTGCTGATGTTTCACTGTTTTTGACTTAGACAGGCTATTACCAAACATGGTGCACCATGTTAGGAAAAAAGAAAAATGGCATACAGGGGTAGAGTGTGTAGGAGAGTAGGGTCTGCTTCTTCTAGTTAGCTCCACTTTTTGCTGATGTTTCACTGTTTTTGACTTAGACAGGCTGGGATCCTGCTATCCCGGACCCCAACCTAGTTGTTTTCTCCTCTAAATTGAATGCATGTACTTTAGGTATACTCTAGATTGGACTCTGGGGTACCCTTATAAGTCCCTAGTATATAGTATACTATGTACCCAGGGCATAGGTACCCCAGAAGTCTCCCAGGGGCCGCAGCATGTATTGTGCCACCCCTGAGAGACCACTCAAACTGACACCACAGGTCTGCTAAGGTGGTGCATGCGCCCTGTAAGATCCTCATCATATACTTTCACAGGAAACATAGAAAGTTGTAGTATCTTCTTTATTAAGTTTCAAGTAACAGAGACCCCATCCAATGCACAGACCTGGCAACTGTCAACTGAGACTCAGCAGAGCACAGCACAGTATCCCCAGAGTTCCAGATTCCATGCAGAGTTAAAGGGCAACAGTATTTAAAATAAGTAAGTAGAGTACCATTGCATTCAGGGTGATAAAGAGCCGCTCTCTTACGCCTTATCCCCCTTGAGGAAAGAAAGTTCTCGAAATCTTTTGAGGTAAATTGAACACCATAATCCGGCAATACTGATAACGGGAAGCCTTCCCTTTCAAATAACTCATCCAAAAAATCAATCACAACTTTGCCTTCTATAGAGTTCACAAATGTAAACTCTGGCCAACGTGAAAACATGTCCATGCATACTATCACATACCTATCAGCAGAATTCCTCCTCACAGGACCTAAAATATCAATTGAAATATCACTCCAGGGACCAACAGAAGGTTCTCTTTTGACCATGGGCTGCGTCCTGCACTTCAAAATCCTAGCACTCAGGACAATCTCTAACCACTCTTTCAACATGTTAGTCCACCCCGGGCCACCAGTACACCTCTCTAATCCTCTCTTTAGTTTTCACAATACCCATGTGACTCAAATGTGCACGTTCTAGTAACAGACCCCTTAGATCCTGGGGTGGAACTAATTTGCTACCTCTTAAGAGCATGCCATCTACAACAGACAACTCATCCTTGACTTTCCAAAATCCTCTAACTTCATCATTACAGTCTTTTTTTCGCATCATCGTCCGCAAACCAACGAAATTACCTCCTGTAATACTTTATCTTTTAAAAGAGAATCTTTCCAAACTTTTTCAAAGATTATACCTTCACTGATGACACAGACATTAACCTCTTCACTGAACTCTTCCCCTGCAAAACAATCACTTTCAGTGTCACCAGAGGTCACCACATCCTCATTTGAGTCTCCCAACCTGGACAAACAATCAGCTAGTTTATTGCTCACTCCAGGAAGATAATTCACCTCAAAATCAAACTCCTGCAGCGCCACAACCCACTTTCTTATGCAATGAGAGACCAGATCAATCCCCTTTTTTGATAAAATCTCCTTCAAAGGTTTGTGATCCGTCAAAACAGAAAAAGAACAACCCTATAGAAACTTTCAAAGTTTTCGTATGGCTCAATAAATTGCGAGAGCCTCCCTCTCTATAACTGAATAATTAAATTCAGCCTCTCTCAATGGTCTAGACAGAAATAATATTGTATTATCCTCAGATTCACCTTTCTGCATTAAGGCAGCTCCTATGCCCTTTGAGCTTGTGTCGGTCATCACAAAAGAATGTTTCATTGGGTCGAAGCTCCCTAAAACAGTAGCCTTGTTCAATTGACCCTTCCGGTATTTAAACTCCTTTTCACACGCCTCACTCCAGCTAAACTCACACCCTTTTTTTAACAGACATCTTAAATGTTCTATGACACTAGCAAAGTTAGGAATGTATTTATGATAAAACTCTACCATTCCCAAAAACTTCACCAGTTCATCTTTATCTCTAGGAGACCTTAAATTGGAAATGGTGTTGACTAAGGCTGGTTTTGGCTCAATCCCCTTAGAAGAGACTAAATGACCTAGGTATTCTATTTGTGCCATGTTGAAACGAAACTTGTCAGCTCTCAAAGTTAGGCCTGACTCACACAACGCTTTCAAAATAGACCTTAACCTACCATCATGCTCACCCAAATTCGTGCCAACTACCAGGACGTCATCTCGATAAACTCTTACCCCATCTATTCCTTTTAATATATGTTCCATCACCCTCTGAAAAACAGAGGCTGCGGAGATGAGGCCCAAGGGCATTCTCACGAACTTAAAAGTGCCAACAGCATTACAAATGCAGTGAGCACTTGAGATAAGGGGTGTGATTTAACCTGATGGTAGGCTGAAGTAAGGTCGAGTGACGAAAAGTGTTTAGCACCATCTAAAGAACACATCATCTCGTTAATGTATGGGAGAGGGTAGTGGTCAACAACAACCGCCTTATTTAACTCCCTTAAATCCACACAAAGTCTAGCCTCTCCGTTGGCCTTGCGAGCCATCACGATGGGAGAAAGCTACTCCGTGGCTTCCACCTCTTGTATGACCCCATTATTGATCAATTTTTCGAGTTCAACCCTCATGCTTTCCTTTGCCTGAAGAGGCACATTGCAAACTTTGGCTACTTTAGGAATTGCAGTCCTCTTTAACTTAATGTGATGGAAATAATTTTCAAGACAACCAAGTTTGGACTCAAACACTTCTGGAAACTCCCTTACCCATGAGGAACAACCATGTTCTACTTGGCTTACCACAGGTAATTCCTTTAAGCAGACAGAAGGAATTCTGTTAGGATCCAAGATTATATGCAGATCTCTTTGATGAAACCAACTGATGAGTGAATCCCCCTTTGTTGACACGTACACTTTACCAGGAATGACTCTACCCTAGAAGTCAATAGTGCCTACGAATCCACCCACCAGATCAATAATTTCTCCACTATACCCTCTTGGTTTAATATCAGGTTTACACAGCTTCACTTTGCCTTTTAGATTCTGATCAAAGAATGACTTAGGGATTAGAGTGGCTTTGGCCCCAGAATCGAAAAGCATTTTGACAGGAGCATCATTTATCGAGACAGCTGCAAAGGGACCATCACTACTAACAGATTTCACTTGACAGTTATTCGACGCAACCGAATCAGAATCACTCTCGTATAGATCTATTTCCCTTACTTTCTTTAGACTTTTCCCAGATTTTCAACACTTTGTGAAATGACCCTTTTTGCCACATAACGTGCAAGTGGATTTCAGAGCAGGGCACTTTTTTGAGTTGGCCAAATGCCCCCGATTGCCACATCTGAAGCACTTACCCAAGAAAGGTTTTGAGAACCCAGGCTTAGACTCTGAGGACCCAGGTTTAGAGTCTGTCTTGGAGAATGAATTAGATTTAGAAGACTTTTCTTTCTCTACCACAAGAACACTACTATCCTCTTTCTTTTTAGTAGAGTCATTACTGCGTATGGTGTCAATGCAGGTTTTGGAATGTTCATGAGTTTTTGCTATGGTAATGACTTCATGTAGGGAAGGGTTGTCCTTTTGCCAAAGGCTGTCAGGAGCTTTATCTATTGTACAACCCAACATAAATTGGTCACGAAGCCTTTCTTCCAGAGAGGAAGCAAAGTTACAGGTTGCCGCGAGTTTACGTAGAACAGTGACATACTGTTCCACCGACTCGTCCTCCCTTTGCATCCTTCTTCCAAAGTGGACTCTCTCAAGAGCAGTACTAATTTTAGGCAAAAAGTGCAAATCTAGTTTTTTTATAGCTATCTCAAATTCATTTAAGCCAGTAGAGTCACTATCTGAAAGGTCAGGAAGATGTTAAAAAATTTCCTGGCCTTCAACCCCCAAACAATGCATAAGTAATGAGTTCTTCCTCTCTGCGGACAACGATGTGCCACATACCCTGGCGTAGTGAGTAAACACTTTCTTCCATTTCATCCAAGGAAGAACAGGGTCACCAGGGGAGTTAAGAAAAAAGGAAGGAGCAGGAACGTTTTGCAGATTTGACTCTTTGTAACATAAAACTAAATCTAGTGAAAGTAAAGTAAAGTTGTCATAAATAAAGCTGTCTACATACATAGACTCAAGTTGTAGGCAATAATATAAACACTTATTCACAACCTTTATCCTTATTGTATTTAATAAAAGCTGTGCACGTCAGAGTGTCACTAAATATCTCAAGCTGTGTGCATCAGCGTGTGAATACAATCCTCCAGCAATGTCTATTGGTTTTCCACAGGCTGAGCGCATCAGCGAAAGAGATCTGATCGTGTAAAATAAACAGGAAAACAGCAGTGCGACTTTATTTGACGAGCTAGCGCATCAGCGAAAAGCAGATCCGATCGTGTACAATAATCAGGAACAACAGCTGTGCGTCTTTATTTGACAAGGTGAGCGAATCAGCGAAAAGCGAAGAAGACGTTTTGCTTTCCTTTTCCCAATCGAAAATGTCCGACAACAGCGTAACAAACGCTGCGACTTTGTAGGCGATCCAGGTTAAAGACGTTTTATTTTGCTTTTCCCAATTGAAAATGGCCGACAGTTGCGTAACAAATGCGGTGATGTTGTACACACTCAAGGCTCACGCGGTGATGCTCAAGCACGTCAATCATGCGGTGATGCTCAAGTACGTCACACGCCAGGGAAACAATGGCAGTAACTAGGCATATAGAGAGCAAGACGAAGACACGCAACAGCAGAGCGAGGCTGTGACGAAGGAAAGGTAGGACAGTTGAATGTTTATATTTAAACAAATCACCACTTCATTTGCTCAATCCAGCTACCGATCCGTATAAAATAAAGAGTTCCACAAAAGTTTTTTTTTTTTAAGCAGATAAACCTCTTGCATCCACCAGTTCTCTCTCACCACCCGGAGCAAATATGTGTGCAAAGTCAAGGCACTTCCACAAAGAGAGTCTTAAAAAGATTTAAATAGTTGACCTCACCAGTATAATGAAGAAGTAGGAGTAGAAGAGCCTCTAGTTTACCAGGGTGTTGATTATCTCGATTTCATGAAAAATCCAGTCCCTCTTAAATCGATGTTAACTGCAGTATATTCAGGTTGCTGTTGGGGTCTCTTGAAGAAAATAGAGTTCTTGGGTTCTTTATAAGTCCATCGTCGCCAAATGTAAGATCCTCATCATATACTTTCACAGGAAACATAGAAAGTTGTAGTATCTTCTTTATTAAGTTTCAAGTAACAGAGACCCCATTCAATGCACAGACCTGGCAACTGTTAACTGAGACTCAGCAGAGCACAGCACAGTGTTCCCAGAGTTCCAGATTCCATGCAAAGTTAAAGGGCAACAGTACATTAATACGGACTTAAGACATTACACACCCCTTACTTAGATATAAGTTCACTATATCTACCTTATATCACTGCACATATAAACCTCAGTCACCTCTATGGTAGCCTTTACCAATCTTGAAGGCAGGGTGCTGGGTTATATGTGAGAGGGTGCCCCTGCATGAGCAGAGCCCCTCTGCAGCTTTCAGAACCTATTTTCCAACCTTATACTTTTAAGTGCATTATAACCTCGCTGTAAATGCTAACTTTAAAACGGCTGTTTAGAAACCTGTCGTGTTTGGTGTCAAACACCTTGGAATCATACCTCCCCACCAGTAACTGGCGGGGGAGGTATGATTCCACCCTCCTAAAGGGAAATATGTGACACACGGGTACACCCGGTACCAGCTTTCTCGACCTGGGTGTCACAAAATGGATACTGCCAGCCACAGACACAAGTCTGCCCTCCTGCTGCTGAGCCAAACTCGAGCCGGGAAGGCTTGACAATAGGCTGCCTGTCACAGAGAGGTGTAACCACCTCCCAGACAGGCTTTAGTATATTGGGGCTGGGTGGGTGCACTCTGAGAGTGCTTTGATGTCCGCACTGAGGCACATTTAGTGTCCTTGTGCATAGTCCAGTTCAAACCGGTTGCAGGAGCCATTGGCTCCTGCTCTGGTGTGAAACTGGACAAAGGACATGGGTGTAACCACCCCTCTCTCCTGACCCTCCCATAGGTGGGTCCCCAGAGTTTGTCCCACCCCTTCCTTGGGTATAGTAAGAACCCCTGACTATAGGACTTGAGATTTTACCTGGACTAAACTCTGCTACAGAAACCAAGTACTTCGACGATCTGCATGACGCTGGCCGTCTGAAATATCTCCCTTGGAGTAAAGGAGTTACTCCCCTGCTAAGCAGGCACCTAAACACATCTGACTGGTTTGCATCTCCCAAGCTCATGAGGACTCCGAAGATTTCTGCAACACAGGAGGTGGGTTTCCAAGGTCTCTGATGTTGGTCTGTGCTCTCAGCAATTCTGAGGCCCATATCTCTCGTAGAGACCGTGCAACCTGAACCCCTGTGCACCAGCTCTTTTGCAGCAGCATATGCTTTTCTTGACCCCTGAGGCTGTGCTTTAGGCTACTTGTAGTCCTGACCCCAAGCAGTGTTTCCACTGAAGATTTCCGGCCTACACTCCATGAGTGTTCCGTGGGTTGGTATTTTGTGATTTATCTTGAGGTCCCTTCGCGATCCCTGGTCTGTTGGCACCAAGCTGAGAGTGGCGTAGGAGGATAGCCGGACAGTCACAGGCCCTGTGCTTCCTGCACTCCCTGTTGTCCTACAGTTCCTATGCATCCCTGAGCTGCTGTGGACATGCTTGCTTGCTGGGGCAGTATAGCCCCACGTTGCAGGTCTCTACAAAACTGATGAGCACCAGCAAGCCAGATTGCCGGTCAGAGAGTCGCATCGCTCTGCGTTGAACAGCATGGAGGCCCCAAACGCCAAGTGCTCAAGCAATGAAGAGCCACTCAGGGTGGTCCCAGAGTCTGCAGAAATGGCCTGACATGGCTGGGTGTGGCTTGCGGTCGGGCAACCTGGGCGGTTCCCCGGGCAGCTGCCATCCCTTCATATCCACCCCTCTACACCCGATTCTCCACAGCTAGCCCCACTGTTTGCCATCTCTGTAATGGGAACCCTGGGAGCACTGCGAAAGATCCTTGCCACACCTGGTAGGCCAGCACTTCCCGGTAGTCGTCAGGGCCACTCGAGAATAATTTATGAAGGGACGATCAAAAGGAGAACTGCCACAATAACCATTGGGGACCTTGTACCCTGCAGCCCCCCTCAGTCCAATAACGGTTACAGGATCACAATCCGCAAAAGTTTGGTGGGCCTTGAAAGCTGCACCTGCAGTCCTACAGCTGATTTCTCATCATCCCACCATCCCCTCGCTACTCTCCCAGTGCTACAGCGTGCTCGTGCCCCCCTCAACCCTGGAATTTTCAATGATATCCGGAAATGGAGAAGTTGTTCTACCCCAGATTGCTAAGACTCCTGTGATCCTTGGGGACACCCTGGACAATCTGGACACTAAACTATCTGGAAAATCGGACAGTGTACCAGCTGCAAAAGTACACAGGAGGCATCTCAGTTGGTCCCACAATTCACTCCGACCGTTCCAGCCTCCCATCAATCAATTCAACTTCAATCTAATCAGAACAACCACCGCAACATCACGATTTAACCGGAATGAAACAGACGCGCATTGGGGGGCATACTAGCACTACAGAAGCAGCAGAAACACAGCAACATAACACAGCAGCATGGAAATAGAGCAGCAGCCCAGCAGTAGCCCTGTCACACCAGGACAGACCAAAGCACACAAGACTCAAGGCCACGTACAAGGAGGCCCAAAGCCGGAAAACCCAGGAAAACGAATCTCTCAGGCCAACAGAAACAACATGAGATCCAGGAGAGAGAGGCAAACTGGAACATCAACAACTAGTAAAAGGGAAAGGAATTGCAAAGGGTCTAATGAAGCTGCTAAAAAAGGACACTAGCTGATGAAAGCAACCCATCTTCTTACCAGACCCTGGTAGCCACCGATTCTACTGCAATCACCAAAATAGCAATGAGGCAGCAATCAACCAACTACACAAAATCTTAATTTGTGAAATATGCAGGGGTGGTGCTATGTTCAAGAAATGAGGGCCTCAATAGCCTCCCATCCCCACTGCAGTCAGTGGTTGTAGATCAAACAAGCATCGTAGATGTCAAGCCAGCTAAAACGACTGAAGTGAACACAAACAAGCCAAAAGAATCTCTAGACAATGGCGGCTATCAAGGAGCAGCACTGCTCAAAAAGGAAATAATTAAAACGGTTCTTGAACACATATGAGTATTCTCTTTTAAGTACCTCACAACAGAAACGTGCAGTAACGCCCTCTATAACAAAAAAAGGATTGAAAGGACGCCTTATTCCTAGTTACGACAGGGCCACAAGGCTGCTTAAACTGACAATTATCATCTTACCAAAAGCAAATACAAATACCACAGTGTACTTGCTGTTGCAGCCCCATGTGACACCAACATCCTCAGGGGAAACAGAGAGTCTCACACATTGTGCCGGACAGACCTCTAAAGCGGCCCATCACAAGGAAGAACTAAAATCAAGTACCAGCCCACGACCACTAGAAGCAAAATAACTTTTAAGCAGTTGCACACTGGGCGACCGGGCACCTTAACTCACCCATGCTTATGTGAAGAATCAAAGATGAACACTAAAGCCGACTTACAGCACACCAAGTCAATCAGGCAAATCGCACTCAGTCTAACCGATATGGCAACAGCCTCAAACCAGACCCCAAACAGCACCCACAACAATTGCCACTCAGAGAAGAAAGACACCGAGACTCCAAATAGCGACGCATCCAACACATCATATGTCTCAACGCATGAATGGGACAGATTGGAATCCTCATATACCCCTGATTTATTGCAGAAGAAGGGCAACAAAACCCACAAAACCAAGAGTACCAAGGAGAAGCAGAATGGGACAGAAAATGTATGGTCATCTTTAGTAAACCATCACTAAAAACTGGGGACCTAGAACGCATAAAGGTCCAGCATACATGCTCCACTGTTAATTCTCAAAAGAAAAAAGGTATGTTGTTCCTGAAGGGGACACAGGACAAAGGGGAGTCGGTCAGAGAAAAGGAGCCACTGCAAGGGGAAATTGATTTGAGACTTGCCTTGCCTTTTTTAAGTCACTAATCACAACATCAACAACTATGTTTCCTCAATTTACACAAAGATCCCTTAACTTGCATTTCACATCATGGCTTTGGAAAAAGATCTCCAATGAAGAGCCCCCTTGAGGGTGACTGTCAGGCAATGCAGCACTGGCCCGACGAAGAGCAAGCCCGATGATCAAGCATGACACCCGCAAGGGTGTGTGAGAGCCCCATTTCCAAAAAGGAACTACTCCCTTGTAGTGGCTCCTTTTCTCTGACCTACCCCCCTTTGTCCTTTGTCCCCTTAGGAACAGCATACCTTTACCATCTTTAGTAAACACCATGCAGCTGTCAATAAATGTGATGCAATACCAGTCTTATAAAATGTACATTCAACTATCTCTCCTTAATTTCCTGGCTATACATGTCTCAAACAATGACATCAAATTTTCTGATGTGAACAACTTGATCAGAAAGGCCCAGGGTGAAACAAAACTAATACAACCATGTTGCACTTGTGTTAAAATAGTCAGCAAATTATCAACATCACATTCCGAGATGGGGGATCTCTTATCCGACATAAAAAGGCAACATACACCACAAGGACAGCGGCCCATGCCAGCCCAGGGAGGGTCACTACAAAAGAAGTTTCAAACACTACAGGGGCAGTGGCCCAGGCTAGCCCTGGGATGAGCAACACAGCAACTGAACAAACAAGGAAAAGGATCAGTGGGGGGGGAGCCAACATAGGAAATTCCCAAAAACATAATTATCCTCAGGCCATTGCAGTCACACATAACCAAGAGACTGATGGTCACTGACCCCACCTTGTGATAGACCTAGCCATCAGATTGGTTCCAAATCAGCCAGGGCAGCCAGAGAAGGAAGAGAAAGGGGAACAGTCTTACCTGACACAAAACAACGCAGCAAACGGAGAAGGAAGAGCAAGTAGAGAAAGACCCAAATAACAGCATACTTCCAAACCGGGACTCATACTTTAGTACCAAAAGCCAAGGGCAGGGGGCAAATTGTGGAATATTAACAGCAATTGCAGAAAACAACCTTAACCAATCAGACACAAACAATGTAGTAGCTGTGAAGACCCAAGGGAATAGGGGCGACAATGGTCAGGAGAACGAAATGGATATAAAACACTTCATCTTCCAGCTAAAAAAGTGCCAAATTCGCAATTCAATAAAGAGCATAAACACGGTCACAGAGCTGGGCACTAATCTGCACCAACAAACGCCACACATACCCTAAGAGTGGATATAGCAAGCGGCAATAATCCCCTACAACTAATATTCTTAAATACATACCTACACCCACGAGACAAGAACAATGAAGTGAAACTTTTGGGAGCAGAATTAACAAGGTTACTAACTGAGGTGCTTACGCCAAATTTTGTAATAACAGGTGACTTCAACATGCACTGGCTGGGGCCCCCAGAACAGGACCACTTCTTGGAGAACATTTTACCAAATGGAACATCCCCCATCAGGAAAGGAGCAAGTGGGGAAAGCAAACCGGATAACAAAAAAACCTACTGAGGGATATGGAATATTTTAGCTTCTGTACACTAGAAAGGCACTTCTTTGGAGATCACCCAAACTCCTTTCACAATGTGTCAGCCAGCATTTCATTAGGTTCAACCTTTGTAACCCTACCCATGATTTGTAAAATTGCAGATTAGCAGCTAGGAACATACGATCACAGCGACCATCTCCCAAAAGAAATCCTAATTAGCATACAAGGTAGTATACTAAACCAGCCAGGGGAAGATCTCTGCTGCATACACACAGACAACAATAACAGTATCAAATGCAAAACCCTGCCCCCAGAATAATTGCTTGCTCTGGCGAAGACGCTTTGGGAAGAAAATAGAATGGCAGGCACAAAATGTTAAGCAGTTTCGAAAACTTCACTAAAAAACTGGGAGAAGGACACTCAGCAAAGTAAGGGCCATGAGCAAAAAACAGAGAAAAACCTTTACATGGGAATCCCCCTGAATCACAAAACATGTTAATCAATTACCTCTCCACTTTGCAAAATCGGCAATAATGGTACCTCAAGAAAGCAATAAATAAATCATTTTGCCAATTTGGCCCAGATACTGGCATCCTAAAGGAGCTGAAGAAATTAAAAACAGCTAAGCAAAGGATAATTTGGCAGTCAAAAAGGGAAACAGAAGAGAGGCTGTCGGCTACTTTACATTATATTAGTTATACACTTGCACTCCTGATTTTCCAGATTTATTGTTTGTTGTGTGCTCCTGGGTGTGCACTCCGTTGTGAATGTAATTAAGGGCCAGAAGTAGGTCGCCCAATACCAGTCGGTACCGGCCGAATTTACCAAATTTCGGCCGTTACCGACCGGTATTAGGCTTTTTAGATGTAAGTGGCCAATTTACGGATTCGGTAATTTATCGAAGTAGTATTTTAAGAAATCGGTAAATTACTGATTCCTTAAAATACCGATTCGGTAAATGACTGAATCCTTAATGTAGGGAGCACTCAAATGAGTGCTTTTCCCATTTCAGGATTCGTTATTTACCACCAAGAACAAGTTGGTGGTAAATATCGAAAACCCTAAAAAAAGCAATTTTTTGCAAATTACAACAGTGCCATGTGGCAGACATACATGCCCTTAGGGCATGTATGTGTGCCACATGTGCACCCATGCACTATTCAGGGGTGCAACAGGGTGTCAAAGTGACACCCTGCCACCCTTGAATGTGTTCCCCATTTTACCAAATCGGTATTTACCGATTCGGTAATTCCCATTCATTCCATTGGGCCTGGAGACCCATAGGGATGAATGGGAATTACCTAATCGGTAAATACTGATTCGGTATTTACCAAATCTTACCAATTCGGTAAAATTTACCGAATGAATACCTGCATCCCATTTACCGATTCTAAAATACCGAATCTGTAAAATTCGGTATTTTAGAATCGGTAAATCTGGATTACCTACATCTGGCCATAAATCACAAAATGTGTGCCCCTAAATTGGGAAACGTCCCCTGGTCACTACTATGTCCCCAACCGGGGTTAAAGTATTTTAAAAAAATAATGTTCAATCAAAAAATTCCATTGAGATTTTATCTAATAGTCAGAAACATGTTCCCTGACGTAGGCTACTCTGTAGCCGAAATGCATTGGATGAATTAATTACATGTATTTGGGAATTGAAAAATTGTAGTTATGAGTGAATTACAACTTGTAAACAAAAAATGAAATAAAGAACTATTAGATAAAATCTCAATGGAATTTTTTGATTGAACATTATTTTGAAAATACTTCAACCCCGGTTGGGGACATAGCAGTGACCAAGGGACGTTCCCCAAGTTAGGGGCACGCATTTTTTGACTACCTTACATTATGATATAAAAAGCAACAACAGCGCAAGATTCTGACGTATGAAAAATAGATTACAGAATCCAACTGGACTCAGAGTCAGTTCCCACCTGACTGAAGAAGCCTGGGCAACCTTCCTATGGCAACACTTCATCACGGAACCTACCTGAATAGCAAGTGAAGTGGTGGGACCTGATCATAAGGCTGGAGAAAAAACACTTCATCCAGACAAAGGTTTGGCATTTATCTCATCCACATTTACGGTCAAACAGATTACAAGCAGGATAGGCAAAGGCAGGAAGGAGGGTTCATCAGTTCCCAAGGGTATCCCCCCAATCCTGTATAAACAAGATCCGGATTACTGTGTGGAAGCACTAATACCAGTTTTCGAGCAGACCTTTCAAACAGAAAGAATCTAAGCTTCCTGGAAGGGGTCAATTATTTCCTCAGTCTTAAAGAAAGTTGACAAGATTGAGGCAAAAATCTACAGGCTGTTTACCTTAATAGACAATGACGAAAAATACTACACCGGCCTTCTCCTGGAAAAACTAACAGACTGAGTGACTGAAAAATGCAGTCATCCCCCTCAACCAAACGGGATTCAGCTAGCATATGGGAACCACTTTAAACATTCTTATTCCCTCTCTGCTGATAGGTGCTATTAAAGATGTCAACCTACCATTATACATCTGCTTCATTGCTTATGCTGAGGGGGAACAGTCGGAACATCTCAGTCTTAACAATGCGTGTTCCGATGACGCAATCACAACCACGCTTGCCTTAACCACACAAATGCCTAAACCATGCATATGCATGGGTAAGGCAGTGCGCGGTCTACCTAGTGGCCAGACTGAAGATGGTGAACACGGAAGCAGGAAGACGCTGGGGTGAGGTGAGTTGGGCTCGGGGAGCTCAGGGTAGGTTTCAGGGCAATAGAAGGAGTTGGGGTAGTTTAAGGGACAGCGTGGGGGTCAAAGTAGTGTAAGTAAAGGGGCAGTGTTTTAGGCCTTAGAGTTGTGGGAGTGGAATGGCTAGTCAGTGTTGTTTTTTAGGGATGGGGGTCATGGTAGGTTTCAGGGCAGTGGGATGGTTGGGATAGTTTAAGGGACAGTGCGAGTGGGCGGTACTGTAAGTAAAG
The DNA here is from genome assembly GCF_964263255.1 of Lissotriton vulgaris. Lineage (NCBI taxonomy): Eukaryota > Metazoa > Chordata > Amphibia > Caudata > Salamandridae > Lissotriton > Lissotriton vulgaris. The sequence continues at coordinate 156,262 of NW_028243790.1, read as the reverse complement.
GGGCAGGGTGTTAGGCCTTAGGGCAGTGGGAGGGGAATGGGTAGTCGGGTAGTTCTTTTGGCTGGGGGATCAGGGTAGGATTCATGGCAATGAAAGGGGTTGTGGTATATTAAGGGACAGGGCAGGGTGGTGGGGTTGGGGTAGTGTAGGTAAAGGGGCAGGGTTTTTGGCCTTAGGGCAGTGGGAGGGGAATGTGTAGTTGGTTAGTTTTTAGGGATGGGGTCAGGGTAGGTTTCAGGGCAGTGGAAGGGGTTGTGGTACTTTAAGAGACAGCGTAGGGGTGGGGGTGGAGTGTAAGTAAAGGGACAGGGTTTTAGGCCTTAGGGCAGGGAGAGGGGAATAGGTAGAGTCCGCGCTGGAGGTAAGGAGTTCAGGGTAGTGTGAGTAAATGGGCAGAGTTTTAGGAACAGCGCAGGATTGGGGGAAAGTTGTGGGGACAGGCAGTGGCGACCATAGCCACACATACCCCTTTTGCATTCATGCCTATACCACAAAATTGTGTGGTAAAGGCATGCATGGTAAAGGAATATGAATACGTGGTTAAGATGCATTTGTGGTTTGGGCGGCATGGTAGAGACACGCATGGTTTAACCATGCGTGCTTCTATCACACAACCACTCCTCAGCCTTCAACAATATAGACAGAAATAAGCTGTGGGATAAACTCATCAATAGAAGTATTCCACCTGCCTTTCTGAACTAATTGATCTTCCTACATATAGAAACTTGGGTCCAAGTGCTGTTGGGAGCTGGCCACCGTCTCTCTCAAGAAGGATACCAACCACAATGGGGCTGAAAGAAGACTGTGCAATGGCCGTGCCTTTTTTCAAACTCTTTATGTCAGACCTATCGACAGAGCTGGACAAATGCAACTCCCGCGCGGAAAAGATTAGTGGACTTTCCCTCTCAAACTTACTTTATGCAGATTACCTTGTGCTGATCACCCAAACTCCGAAGGGCTTCCAACGTCCTTAAGACACCACTCAAAGCTTTTCTGCTGAGAATGGGCAAAGCATAAACATAGACAAATTCAAAAGTATGCGGCTAAATGAAAAAAGATCACTCATCGACACGATTGGTATTCGATGGGACAACAGCGAGAAGCAGTAAGTGAATACAAATATTTGGGGGTCATAATAGACAGAAAAGGTACATTTGTAGCTCAAAGAGAGGCTATACCAAGAAGCGGAAACACAACAATGTTAACACAAACAAAAGAAATTGCTGACCCAAGCTTCACTCCACTGCTCCAGGTGATAAGGCAAAGCTCATTCCAACTATTGTCTACGGTAGAGAGTACTTGAGGAGAAGGGACGCGAACACACTGTACGGTCAGTATAGTATCGAGAGCAATGAGAATGATTTTCAATCTACAAAAAATATACTTCACCCGCTCAAATAAGAATGGAATTTGGCATGCAGATTCCACAAAAGTTGCTTATATCAAAAACTTGTACAAGATCAAAAGAGCTGAGCCCAGTACATTGAATACACATTCATGGAATAAACTGCTATTAAAAAAACGTAGTGCTGCAATTACCTATTTGCAAACGTCGATAGGCCAACTGGTCATACACGAACTCTGGGAGTCCTCCGGGACACATAACAGCTTCAAACAACTCATCATTAAAACAATCAAAAGAGTTTCCTTAGAGGATGACAAAACAGCACTAAAAGAAAGGGCACATGTTTGGTTCACTTTGCCGAGCTACCCCAGTGTCGCTCCTCAACTCTACCTAGGCGCAGGGCTCACCAAAGTAATAAAAGAAAATATCTTCAACATCGACTCGGCATACTCCCATCTGTGCCCTATTTGCCACAGTGGAACCAAATACAGACAACCACCAGCTGCCGCTTTTGCAGGAAAGCAAAAGAGGACGTGATACATCTACTGTGCATATGTGGAAAACTCAAACAGGAACGCAGACTACTATTAAAACCCATCTTTACTGGTAAGGAATAAGAACTTGTAGGCTGGCAGTGAGAGTATGCCATGGTGGAGATGTTCAATTAACCTGCCGCTTTCGACGATTTCTGGACATTGCAGAAAAAACTAAATACCGGCTCCCAATAGTCAATCTTGGCCCCTCCTCTCAACTGTCTCACACTGAAATTGCAAGATGCAAAAATATATTGAAAAGGAAAACAATCCACAGCTGAACGAAGAGCCTCAACTATTTGCTAATTTGCACATCCGACTATATGCTAATTTGCACATTGAACAGGTGCCCCAAATAATATTTTGGTCTGCCAACTGAAACAAGAGGCTAAAGGGAGATGACTTTTCACACTGGTATCCCCAGCCTATACAGAACATTACTGCCTTACGGCCTCTCAACAGGAAAACTGGTCTTACTTTTGACAAACTATCTTCAGCTGCTACACTCTTGACACTAGTTGAACGAGCCTAGTGTTGCTGATGGACCGCTTATACTGAACTTCATGCACACTCAGCTGGGACTAAAAAAAAGCCCAGCTCTTCACACCAGCCCCTACCAACTGAAGCAAGAGGTCAGTTGAAGCCGCGTTTGCTCATCTGTTCTAGCAGCCTATACAGAACATTAGGGTCTCACGAAATCTCAAATGTAATTATTTTGATTGGCTGGACAAGCAGGTTTAACCTCTGAAAAACGATCCCTAGCTACTACTGTTGTTGCTATTTAGAGAACTAGGGGGCAGATGTAGGTAAAATAATTTTTGCGATTCTGAAAATGCGATTTTCAGTGAATCGCATTTTCGGAATCGCAAAACGCGATGTAGGTAAAAAAGTGCTAAAAAATAGCGATTACCAAAAATTCGCAGAATCAAAGAGCGATTACTCAAACAGCGATTCCTTAATAGCGAATTTGCTAATAACGAATCGCAAAAACGGAAAAAAGCAATTCAGGTGCAGAATGATGACATCAGAACCAGGAAGTGTGACTGCCCATGCTGCACCTGATTGTCTGCACTCCTGACTCATTTGCTGCCTGAGAGACTGTGAGGAGGGAGTGTGCTTTTGCCTCTGCATCTCAAAGGAGCTGAAATGGAGTCACAGGGTGGTGACAAGCAGGAAGAGAAAACAAAAGTTTTCTGAGAGGGAGCTTGAGGTGTTGACAGAGGAGGTTGTGAGGCAACATGACCTCCTGTTTGGTAAAAGCTCACTACCTGTACCTGAGGCCAGGAAGAGGAAAATTTGGATTGACATCCAAGAAAAAGTCAATGTGATAGGCGTAACCCACTGCTCCATTGAGGAATTAAGTAAGCAGTGGTACAATATGAGGCAAAGATCAAAGGAGAGGGTGACCACCAGATTGGCAGAGGCAAAAGCGACTTCACCAGAGCCGACGCCCCTGGAGAAGATGGTGGAGGGCACACTCATGCCTGAGTCTGTGACGGGCATGGCTGATCTTGACAGCTCAGAAAATAGAGACACCAGACAAGGTAAGATGCATGCCAATATCCCCAAAACATACCCATCCCACTCACAGCCCCAAACACCTATGCATCCTACGAAATCCAGTCCATGTGTTGAAGGTCACCCAGAATTGCATTATGGGAAATGTAGTCCCATGCACTGAAACTTGACACATACAAAGGGTACATAGGGAAGAGTCACACTTGCAATGTGCAAAATAGACAAGTAGTCATGTCATTAGTTGTATAAAGAACTTTAATGCTTGAAAAACATAACACATGACTCATGTGTGCATTTAGTTTTACAGCTGAACCAACAACACAGGATACAGTGGCTGAAGGGGTGGAGACAGCTACAGATGTGGACCGGGCAGGGCAGGAGGAGCAGGGTGCAACAAAGGAAACACAATCAGCGCCACCCAAACGGCACAGAATCGTTCCACCACTGCAACCAATGGTGTCAGAGTCAACGGATGCTGATGAGGACTCACAGGCTGGTCCAACTCAAGTCCACAGGCAGAGCACACCACAATCCAGAGCACAAACCGCAACCAGCAGTGGTGCAAGACACAGAGCACGGGCCACGACTAGCAATGCCTCCTCGAAAACAGACTCTGTGTTTGCAGGAATGGAGGGTAGCATGCTGCGTGCACATCGCCTGCAAGGCAAAGGGATCATGTCAATTCAGCATCAACTAGCCCAATATAACCGCCACATGTCAGAGTTGAGGCTTGGGGTGACTACCATGTCACAAGCTTTGGAGGCTAATTTGAGGGAGAACAGAAGAGATAGGCTGGCCAGGAGCAGGGAACAACATCGCCGAAACATCCGCCTGGACCACTTCACTGAGGCTGTGACCCGCCAATCTACCGCAATCTCCATGCTAGCTCGAAGAAGCATTAGCATGTAACATGTGATGGCACACTGCTGCCAGGATGTGGCTAGGGGCCTGGTGCAAGGCACGCATGCTCTTGATCAACTGCGTGCTGTAGTCACCGGTGGCATTGGGACACCAGGGAGCTTGGACACTGATGGCCAGCCCAGCAGGAGCACTCCAACTCCTCCAATTACTGCTGAAAGGCGCAGGACTGGGCGTCAGGCCAGAGCAGGGGAAGACAACAGTGAGGCTAGTGCACAGCCAATAGGAGGGGCAACAGGGCGTGCACGCCGGAGATGAAGGGGCAGCATGCACTTATGGCATCTTGTGAGGCAACACATGCCATATGGACTAACTGACTCAGAACTATGATGGCACTGTGACGACAACAACATGTGCAACCAACATAGTTACAGTCACACCGTGTGACATTAGGTATCCTGCTGTTTCAGGGAATAAACCTATTTTGTTTACATCATCATTTGGCATTGTGTACTCATTTCTCACCTAGAAGTAGTTCTGTGTGATGTCCTCACGTCTCAGGTGCCCAGAAGCTGTCCCGGGTCCACCTACACGTCTGCGTTGGGGAGCTGGATCCTCCTCATCTGATGTGTCTGCATCTGTCAGATCCACTGGGGCGCCCTTCTTGGTAGCGATGTTGTGTAGCATTGCGCAGGCCACCACAATTTTGCAACACGTCTCAGGGCTGTACTGTAGGGTACCTCCAATCTTATGGAGGCACCAGAAACGGCTTTTGAGAATTCCAAAGGTCCTCTCAATGGTGGATCTTGTGGCTCTGTGAGCACTGTTGTACCTCCGCTCTGCTGCTGTGGCTGGATTGAGGTAGGGTGTGATGACGTAGTCCCGCACAGCATATTCACTGTTTCCTGCAGGGATAAAGTAGGTTGATGTTTAGTGATGTACTGCTAGTTCAAACATTTCATACTAGTGTTTGTGTGTGCCACACAGTTACCTAGCAGGTATCACTCTCCAAACTCGCCATTTGTGTGTCTGCGATGTAAACCACAGTATCGGAAAATGAAGGAATTATGAGTGCTTCCTGGGAATTTTGCTACTATATCTGTGATTACATGTTTAGCATTGCAGACTACCTGGATGATTACAGAATGATAGGATTTTCTGTTTCTAAACGCATACTCATTGTGTGATGGGGGAACAGTGCGACATGGGTTCCGTCTACGCAGCCATTCACGTGGGGGAATTGCGCTATTTGGTCAAAATCTTGTTTGGTCTGGTCAAGTGCCTGCTGTGTGATTGGGAATTGGATGTGGTGATGCATCCTCTGCATCATTGCATCAAGGAAAGCGTATAAAAAGCACGAAAGTGCACTCTGGGAGACTCCTCCGGGCTGCGGCTATTACCCCCTGAAAACTACCTGACGCTATGAGGTGCAGTGAGCACAACACCTGTATATGGGTGGGAATGGTGTGTGCCATGTATGCGGGTGCTCCAGCATGGGTGTCAGCTCCTCTATCAGCTCCAGGATACTTTCTGGGTGCAGACTGTAGTGCACATGGATGTCCTCCTCGGTGCGCTGGAGGAGGGTGATACGAGTACTGTAGATCCTCTCCTGGCGTCTCCTTCTCTGTTCAGCCTCTCGGATACGCAGCCTCCTGGCTATTACATACAGGCCATTCATTGTGAGAAGCCACTGTGGCATTGTGGACCTGTTTATATAGGTTGCACCTGGTTGCCACCTATTCTGAGTTGGTGGTATTTGAGAAGTGCAAAATTGTGAATCTCGTAAATTTGCAAATTGTGATTTGTTCCTACATAGCAAATTGCGAATTCGCAATTTGCGGGACGCTTTTTGCGATTTTTGCAAATACTGGGAGGCAGCATGCGAATTCGCAATTTTATTTGCGGATTTCTAGCCAGGCAAAATTGCTAATTGCTAATTTTGCGAATACCAATTTTGCGAGGTAACATACTTACCTACATTGCAACACTCACTTTTGCGATCGCAAACACCCTGGTTTCTGCGAATTGCAGGGTTTGCGATCACAAAACACCTACCTACAAATGGCCCTAGCTCACATATTGCTTACCTTGCACATCGGTCTGTTGCCTACAACGAAATGTACGATTTTACAAATTCTTATGTTTTCGTAACTTTGGTGCCTCGTTCTTAGACATATTTAGTTGCAAAAAGCAAGTTTTAATGATGACATTATACCTTTAAATATTTTAGTTACTTACTTATACAAATCGTACAATGCGGTATCTTGAATCTTGGCACAAAGGCGAACTGCAAATTCAGTTTTTTAACTATAGTCTTCAATGTTGAGCATCTGAATGTCACTGTTCTTACTATTGCAATGGTTTCAATTAATCACACAAATAAAGATACTTACTTACTTACACAAGAAGGCCTGAAGTCATGTATTCTTTGTTAGGCTAGTGGATGGTATAACATTTGTTGCACTCCACAGGTGACAATTAACTTTTCCATGCCATAGTTGAAATTCTCTACACCATGAATCATGGTAATAATTGAAATGAGAAGAAAGCAATGTTATCATGTTTAAAGGCCAGAGCACATACATTTGGTTCATGGACAACAGTATCCCAGTGTGCAGAGATAGAAATTCAGCAATAATAGTCAGCAAACACTATGGGCTAGATGTAGGTGGCTAAATACCGGTTGGTAAAGCCGAAATTCGGTAAATTTTGGCTTTACTGACCGGTATTTAGCCCTGTGCTATGTAGGTATTACCGAATGCCATCTGTAATAACGAATCAGTAAATTAAAGGGAAACAGTTTCCAATTCCTTATTTACCAATCGGTGAACACCGAAACCAAAAAAATATTGAATCGGTAAATAAGGAATCGGTAAAAGTTCAGAATTGCGATGTAGCAAAATTCGGTAATACCAAATTTGTCCAAATTCGGTATTAAAGAATCGTTAATTTCCACTGACCCAGAGCAGATGGTAATCAGGTGCAGTGCATAAAAACAGCCCCAAAATGAAACAGTGTGGACTCAATGGCGGGCCTCTACATCATAGCAAGGCGGCTACATTTGCGAGCAGCAGGAGTGAGGTTCTGGAGAGCGTGTGTACAGACTGTGTGTCACACTGTTCCAATTGACTGAGCCAGAAATCCATGACAGGTAAAGGCTATACCCACACACCATCCTTGACCTGGTATGAGACCAGGAACCATACCTGGTTAAATCTCTTTTTGTTTCTGCTCCAGCTTTTATTTCCTTCTGCCTACTCCCTTATGTTCCCCCTCGACACCTCAGATCCTCTGCCCACAACCTGTTGGTCACTCCCAGGTTTAGACGCAAGAAGCACGGTGGTGCTGGCTTTTCCTTCCTTGCCCCATCTACTTGGAACTCCCTTCCCCTCCCTATTTGACTCATCTCTGACTACCCCACTTTCTGTAAATCTTTAAAAACTCACTTGTTTCGTCTTGCCCACGGCTAGCTGCCTACACCCCCACGCCCTAGCCCACTGTCTTTGAGCGCCAAGAAACCAATTGGTGTATGTGCGCGGTATTAAATTTTTTTTAACATAACATAACATAACCTGGAGCACCAGACACCAAGGGCGCACTAACCACCCATGTACAGGTACTCTGTTGCCTACACCTCCTGGCATCAGGAGGTTACCAGGGTGTGATAACCACAGCAGGTTGTGTGTCACAGAGCTGCCTATCCCGTTTTTTCACAACCTTCCTGGATGTCATGATGGACAGAATGCATCATTACATGAGCTTCCCCAGCACACAGGCGGAGCTGCAGAAGACGAAGCTGGATTAATACCAAAAGGCACAGTTCCCACACGTAATAGACTGCATCAATGGGACCCACATACCAATCTGCCCCCCAGAAGCTACAGAATACATTTACCGCAACCTCAAATCCACTCACTCCATCAACGTGCAGGTGATATGTGATGCAAATTTCATCATCACTGACATTGTTGGTAAACTCCCAGGGAGTACCAATGACTCCTAAATATTCAGGAACAGTGGGATCTATACACATCTGGCTGCTGGTGAATTTGGAGAAGGATACCTACTAGGTAAATCAATGTAAGACACCCTGATGTATACCTTGGATTAACGTATTGGTGACACAAATTAATGGCACATTCTTTTACATTTAGGTGACAGCGTATATGCCCTCCGGTCTTTCCTACTAACCCCATATCTCAACATATCCACCCCGAAGGGGGAGGAGATACAATGTGGCACGTAAAAGCACACGCAACGTTGTGAAGCGCACCTTTGGACTGCTAAAAAGCAGGTTCCGTTGCCTCCACAAAAGTGGAGGTGCACGTCAGTACCGCCCCATCATCTGCTGCAAAATAATAGCAACATGTGCAATGCTACATAACCTTGCCACAAAGAAAGGAACAGCAGTGGAACTAACTGACTCTGAGGACGAGGGCGAGGACAATCCACAGCCAGAGCCCTGTGCAGCTGGTGTTGCAGCAGCACCGTATGGGAGACATAGATGGACTGAGATAACACACAACTATTTCTGAGTGAGTAAGGAGACATAGCCATTTACTGTATTTGAGTGATGGTGTTTAATGAGCATACCACCAAGATCAAAACCAGTGTCTTTACAGACATGGGTTACATCACCCATTTAATGAGTACCATATCCTAGTTGGCTCTATTTCCTGCGCCGACGTGCTGCACTGCCACGTTCCTTGGCCCCACTGTCTGCACTGCCACTATGTTCCTGGCCAGTGCTGTAGCATTCTCTGCACCCCCTGGTCTCGGTGGGAGAGGCCATAATGCTACTACGGCTAGTAGCCTCCTCAAAGTCCCTCCCCCTGCTGTAGTGGCTAGGGAATAGTAGATTTACTATTCCAGCACCTTCCCTACTGTACGTAGGCTGGTGTTGGAATAGTAAATCTTACTATTCCTAAGTCCAGCACCCTACAGCCCAAGTCGTACTAACGACTTGCATTGTAATACCTGCGTTGTGATGATCTGCAGTGTTTTATACCGCGTTGTATCGTCATACATCCCGGCACATGAGGGAGGTAGAAGTGGACAGCCGGTTCACAGCCTTGGTGTATGCATCAAGTCTCTGCCTCTCCCTGCGCCTCGGAAAATTAAACACTGAAATGAAATGTGTTCCTGCACACCTATGAATCAGTCTTATGCGTTACTCAACCCAAATTCGTGTCACTCGTTTTAGAGTAGTATGCGTGCTTCCACCCAAACGAGAGATTAGACCCACCTTTCTCTCAATGTGTAGAAATACCAAAGGGGACTGTGCAGTACCCACAGTCTAAGTGGAGCACAGCTTTTGACAAAAGATGTCTCAAAAGGCTTGTGAAAGTTGATTCAAAGTTACTAATGAGCGCTAAGGCATGAAAGCTTTTATCATGTCATCGTCATACATATTATAACAATCACAAAGAAATCAACCTATGCAAACGCTATACGATTAATAATAACGTACTTCTAAATGTTACACCATGATAACATGTACAGAATATCATTACACATAAATAAATCAATATGTTCAACAAATTCAAAGTAAACACTCCCAAAGCATTTTGGGTTCGAATCTGAACCCTTCATCAGGGGAAGGCTAAATAGAGCCAGTCGTGCCGTTTGTGAAACAACTGCGTCCTCCACAGGAATCTACAACACAATAAGTCTCAGTGTTATGAACAAGCTGCTGGTTACAATCAGAATCTGTCCTAAAGTGTGCAGATGTGTGCCCAACAGTGAAGCACAAGGGAATACGAAGAGCATCCTAAGAAAAGAAAATAATACCACTGCTGAAAGGCTGCAGACAACAATCGAGTAAATTGGTCAATAGACAGTTATCATAGTGAAACGAAAAACCATAGTGCAAGTGAAAACACCAAGTTTCCTCCTGTAAGTGCTCTGTGAGAACAGTGAGTCAAGAAAGACAATTATATTCAAAACAGATGGATTCCTACCCTCAAACAGATGGTTCTGTATGTGAACTGTAAATGTAATAGTGAAAATGGTAATAAGAACAGTTAAAAAAAACTCAAACATAACCACCTCCACTTACTGACTTAGCACATCCGAACTTCAAAAATGAGACCAATATCTCTCTTACCCGGATCATATAAGTCGAGAGGACTGTTCATGAACATCTGTATGAAAGCTGCTGCAAGGGCAACCTGTGTGTAAACATGTGAGCAAAGATCCATTATTTGCTGCCAAAGTTACAAAAACGTGATCGAAAAAGAACCTCACCGAAAACTGAAGATGAAGCTCCACCCACTTTCTGCTGAGTCTCAAACCTCCAAGGTCTATGGCTGGTATAGTATGACCTATGCAGGTATTTGAATTGTGGTACAGACTTCTGTCTCTACCGACTACTGCCTTCGATCTAAACTGCGGACATCAGGGTTCCTAATTTGAATTCAGCATGGATTTATTAATTGCACAGAGAATTGTAGTGTATGTCCTCGGATTTTGTCAAGAATTGACAAAAAGCATTCCTCAATGTCAATACTAACTACTGCATTCGATCTACACTGCGGATAGCAGGGCACACAATTCAGATGCAGTAGCGATTGCAGATGACGCAGTCCAGTACGCAAGAGATGTTGCTCCCAGTGCGTCCCTCCGGGACCACGCATCATCGCAGAATGTGCACACGCTAAGTGCTTCAGGTGATACTAACTCACTTCACCATAAGTCATCTCCACGTGGCCTTTTCAAGGCAAGACATTGAATCCAGTGCAGCCCGCCTGGACCACGTATCATCGCAGGGTGCGCACACGCTGAGTGCTCCAGATGGCACTAACTGTGCAGCACAACTCAATGCCAGGTGGCTGTGCACCCATCCTGACCGCTGCCTGCGCCCTATACTGGGGTTACATGGTTCACAATTGAAGATTTACCGACGCAAGTTGTGTAAGAGACCATAATAGGTTAAGAAAACCAAATGATCCCAATTTGTGCAGCTCAAGTCAACATCACCTGCCTGTGAGCCTTTGGTGACCACTGCCTCCGGTCTACACTGTAGAAGACCGGCGACACGTGGTGCCAACTAACCCTGTTCAACGCAAGCCAATCCCACATGTGTAACTGGTTCCTGAGTCCTGAATGATAGCAACCCCAACTTCTTTGCAGCAACCATAGCACCAGACTCCTTTTAATCAGTGAGGGATATTTGCATATGATAGGCCAGCGACACGTGTGCCACTGAGCCTGCACTACGCAGGCCGGTGGGGCCACCAGCGTAGGCACGTGACTGTGGGCCCTTGCTCAAGGCTACCTCTGGTCTACACTGTGGAACACCGGCGACACATGGTGCCACTAACCATCTGCAACACAAGCCGATCCCTCATGTGTAACTGTGTCCTGACTCCTAAATGGCAGTTACCCCAAGTCTGTGGCAGTGACCACAGCACCAGACTTCTTCTGATCAGTAAGGCATATTGCCATATGCAACGGCGGTGACACGTGGTGCCACTAACTTTGTTCAACACAAGACGATCCCACATGTCCTGAGTCCTGAATCGCACTGACCCCAAGTCCGTGGCAGCGACCACAGCACCACACTCCCTTCGATCAGTGAGGCATATTTCGATATGCAAGGCTGGCGACACGTAGACCCACTAACCCTCTTTAACACAAGCCGATCCCAAATGTGTAACTGTGTTCTGAGTCCTCAGTTGCAGCGACCCCAATTTCATGGCAGCGACCACAGCACCTCACTCTCTTCGATCAGTGAGGCATATTTCGATATACAAGGCCGGCGACACGTAGTCCCACTAACCCTCTTTAACGCTAGCCGATCCCACATGTGTAACTGTGTCCTGAGTCCTCAGTTGCAGCGACCCCAACTTCGTGGCAGCAACCACAGCACCCCACTCCCTTCGATTAGTGAGGAGTATTTACAGATTGAAGTCTGCCGACAAGCGGTGCCACTGAACCTGCACTACTCATGCCGGTCGAGCAACCCTTCCTCATCGCTACCTCTGGCCTACACTACCGTCAGTGGAGCTCACAATTCAGATAGAGTCCTGATTCCATATGACACAGTCCAGTAGGGAACACACATTACTCCCAGTGAGGCCGTTCACACCAAGCACCTTCACAGGCTAATACAGTCTCAATACTTCTGGTGCTACTAACGCTATTTAACACAAACCAATCCCACATGTGTAACTGTGTCCTGAGTCCTGAACAGCAGTGACCCCAACTTCGTGGCAGCGACCACAGCACTAGACTCCCTTTAATCTTATTTGTTGTTCTTTTCTTTAAATACATTTTTTTTGTATGTAAATCTATACATGACTAAGATTCTTCTTTCTCCAAATGCACAAGGACACTTCTGGGCACAAGAAGTTTGTTGGGGGTATGTTGGTAATGTGGGGAGAGGGAGCATCAAAGGGGTATCCCTCACAGAAATTAACTCCGATATCTTTTCACAAATGCCTCGGACAGATGCCAGCTGACGGACTGAATCACACAATGGTTTTTCAATACTTATATAGTGTGAGTTATCAACAGTTCGGACCCAGGCTCGCAGAGGGACAGCTGTGGCCAGTCCGCTCGACTCCCAGATGCAGTACTACGAGCCGTCGGCGTCATTGTGTCCACTGCTACCCTGTTCCGTCGTACGCCACGCCACTCCGATTATGTTTCAACATTGGCCCCACATAACTACCTGTCGCAGGTGTACTCGCTGCTGATGTGTATGTCAGTGGTCTAGTTCTCAACATCTCACGGCCACTCCCTGGGGTCAGGTTTGCACACACACCACACCCAGCATGCAGCTCAGGCCATGTGACCATGCAAATATAATAGATCAACAACGTCACATCCTTTATTACCGGTGCTGTCTAGCTGGCAAAAACTCCACGGGTCTCAACCATAAAGAGTCCCTGAAAAGTTGCGCAGAGGGTTATTCGCACCCTCAGCTGTATGGCCGTCAGCGGCCTACCATCCCCTTGATGCATACTTCATATGCATAGGGTTAGTGCCACCTCAAACTCATGTGGCCATCAGGAGCCTACCACCATGTGGGACGAACTTGAGTTCCCCAGGCTTAGCGGCACAAAACCCTGAGGTGGTCTCCGCCATTGACGACTCAGGACTCAGTGACATATCTGAGATCTGCCGGGTCATGGAGAAGCTGAAGTGGTCTCCACCATTCAGGACTCAGCGACATATGTCACTTCTGCGGAACAGCTAATGTGGTCTCCGCCATTCAGGACTCAGAACTCAGTGACATCTATAAGATCTGCATAGAAACTCATGTGTCTCCACCATTCAGAACTCAGGACTCAGCAACACATCTCTCTCTCTCTCACTCTCTTCATTCCTTTCCTTCTATCTCTCTCTCCCTTCTCCCTTTCTCACTCCCTTTCTTTCCTTACCTCTCTTTTTCTCTCTGGCTTGTTTTTCCTTCTCTGCTTCTCTCGCTCAGTCCTTTGATATGCGCATTACACACGTCCTTATTTTGTGTTTTATTTTTCAGGCTCTGTTGTCGACATCCAGGGTCCCCACAGGAGTCTTACATCTTATTTTTTTGTATTATGTTTGTTAAATTTTTTTATTGGTTTGATTTTATATATATATAATAAAAATATAAAATTTAAAAATAGTTTATGGTTTATTAGAAAATTAAGTTTTACAAAACAAATTATTAACCTTTTCGGTTGTTTTCTTAACTGCAGTGCGACTCTTTCTTGTTCTTATTACTGTTATTTGCTGGTATCCAGCATGGTGTTAAATTTTGGACCACTTATCGCGGGAATACTGGTGATCTCTGCAGTTTGTACCAACTTCTGAATACTGTGTTAGATTTATCTCAACTTTAGTTGCATTAAAGTGCTGATAATAAAATGCAGAGTAGCTGTGCCCGTGCAAAAAGACACAAGGTGCACCTTTGCGATTTATTCTAAATACTAAAATCCTGTATTGAATTGCACCGAGGTAGTGCCTGCACTTTCAGTGTACACACAAAATCAATGAAGAAATTTCATTGTATTTATATTGATTAGGAATAGTGCGTCAGGTGCTGGATCTTGACGGGATACACCGCCCAGTTCGTATATTGTTCTGCACACGCAAAAATGACATCACAACTTTCACAACTGCAATGCAAAATTAATTCCGGCGATAACTCACGTTACCACCAGGAATTTTACACCTGCTTTCTGCTGATGTTAAGCAGGACGACTACCTGCAGCATGAAAGGAAACAAAGCCAAGAGCCACACCAGAACACCTACAGGTGCCATAGAGTCAATGAGCACGATACAGGGATACCCATGAGGGCCACAAGACTCATCGCAACAACGCCAGGACCACCAATGCCCCCCAACCCCGCATCTGAGTAAGTCTGTCCGTGTGGTCATTGCGTTAACATAATAGGCACAGGCCCTGCAACATCACAGTGTGCTGTCTTCAGCAGACATTACCATGCCACCTCAGCATTGGCAGTGACCCTGGACATGTAGCTACGCACGCATCCTCCTGCAAGCACAACACACATGTGCTGGTCTGGCGTACACAGGTCAGCGCAGGTGTGTGCTCATCCAGCAAGGGAAACAGGGTGTCTCAGACATGTCCGTGTTCAGGAAGTGCGGTAAGTATGTCTCTGTGTTCTGGTGTGGCCTGCCACAAGGGCCGCAGCAGATGATGTTGTAAAGTGGCATATACCACCAGCAAACAGCACTCTCATGGTGTAGTTCGAATGCCGCAGGACATGCAGGAATAGGAATTACAATGCTGTGCCGTACCAGTGCACGGGATACAGCAGCGCACCATACAAAAGTGTGGGGGCTTGTTGTAGGGAGGAGTAGCTGTTTGGCAATGTAACACACAGTGAACCCGCCCATGTGCCACTTGCTCAGCATCTCATCCATGATGACCACGGTCACACAAATCCCACAACACCCACAACTGGCCTTTGTACACATCCTGTATGAATGCAGCGTGGTTTTCACTTCTATGCTCGTTCAGTAGTGTTATGTTGCCGGATTGTGTGACTTATGCGCCTTGTTCGTGTGTTTCATTTTGGCCATTGTTTGTCTATACTTCTGCTGAACTTGATTTTACATGTGTGCCATTATATCCATCTCCCACGTCCCCCTACTCCCTGCTTCTTCCTCTTCCTGCTGATGTTTTTTCTATCATTTTGATCCTCCACACATAAATACATGTAAAGAACAAATTAGAATACTTCCTTGATTCTTTTACATTTCAAAACTTATCTCCATTAGTTTCTTTTTAATTTTCAATATAAACAGTTTTTTTCATATTCAACAACACATCGACGTCAGCAGTGTAACTTATTCTATCAACACACTTTCTAGAACATTCTAGAACACGTCCAGTTTAAAAGTTCATCAATTTTTTTAAACCTAACGATATTTTTTCACAATATTTTCTCAAACATTTAACGGCACGTGCAGGTTGAAAGTTCACGAATGTTTTAAGTTTGAACAGTGCCTTCCAAATGCAAGTTGCAGGTGTGGTTGAGTTGAGCAAATTTTATCCTATAATATGTACTCCATGTTCAAACTTCTTTTTCTTAACCAATCACAAAGATGCTTTTCCACAAAACGAATGTGCACCCTACTTTTAAAAAACAATGCTTTTCATCTCCCAATCAGGTATCCTTTTGTATCTGTAAAAAAACTAGTTACCCATCTTTAAACATATATCTTATACTATGAAGGAACTGCATGAGCTACAGACATCTTTCCATACCTTCCAGCCATACCTTCAAAATGCTAGTGTGGATCGTAGGACATAGCTATGTTTTCTGGTGCAAGAGGTATGCAGAACAGACATATTGACTTAGACCTAGGTTTACAAAATATGAACATTAAATGGTTTTCACAGAGAGGATTGAAGTGGCACCAATTGTTGCCTTTGGTTAAACCCTGTTTGAATCTCCAACACCCTGACCTCATGATTGTGCACTGTGGTGGAAACAACATAGGCACATTGACTGGGGTAGGTTTGGAAATGCTTATGAAGGACACCTTTGGACAATTGATATTACTTTTGCCACAAAATGTTGTTGTATATTCCACTACATGCCAAAGACAGAAATGGAAATGGTCGAGACAATTTTGACCTCAGATTGAAAAATGTAGGAAGAAAGTCAACAAAGCTGTGTCTGCATACCTCAGAGACCACAAAATGGGGTCCTTCTATAACAACAACATACATTTTGATATGGCTGATATCTATAGAAGTGATGTAGTACGCTTCACAGAACAGGGAAATCCAGTTTTCCTGAATAACTTGAAGCTGTGTATCCACACTAGTTTCTTGTTTAAAGGCTCCCTCGAGCCGCTTTGAGCTGACAAGCTCGTGGAGAGGCACCTGCGCGGCTGGAGAGATACTGCGATTCAAGAATACGGCAGCCTGCTCAGCAACCCCAAATAATTTTGCCTAATCTCTGCTGATGACGGATAATAATCCAGAAACACGTGTCCAGAGATGGCCATCTCTAATCTGCACCCACCTGCTGAAACACTCAAGAGACTTTCCAAGTGTACTCGCTTGGTGAACTGAACTGCATCTACCATGAGGCCTAGGGGCGACTCTGCTGGGAGGTGAAGCAGTGTGCTCCCACACCAGTTTCTTGTTTCACACTTATGTGTAGCTCCAACAAATGAACACAAGGGCTCTTTTTAGAGCCACCCTATAACTTACAACTTAGGCCCGCTATTTTAGGGCCAGGGAATGGCAACTCACGGCCCCTCGCCAAAATGTATTCTCCACACAGCTGTGCAACAGTGGCCACACCATCTCACTTTGCAACACAGAGCTCTCACTTTGATCCTCGACTCTACTCACCCATAGGGGTGAGTAGTTTGCGCTTTACTAATACTGTATTAATTTACCTTCGCACTCCCTATACAACATCCCCTAAGCACCATATACAACTTAGACAGGTGTGGCACAGTGCCCAGAGCACATGACTTCACAGCATAGCACACACAGTTGAGGCTCACAGTTTCATCCCCGAGTTCAGCAGCAGATCAATTTAACAGCATTACACTCTAGGCAATACCTCACTTTATATCCGTAGCCCACACTTTCAGATCGATAACGGTCAGTAGTTCAGCAACTTTACTCCAAGTCTGTCAGCAGCTCAGCTTACGCCCCCAGCGCCATCAGACCCGTAGGAGTGAGTAGTTTCCACTTCACAAATACCGAATTTATTTAATATGCGCAAATTTGCCTTCTCACTCCCTGTATTACACCCCCTGAGCACCATACACAAGTTACAATGTTCAAAACAAAAGTTTATCTGAGTAGGTATAACTACATGCTCACACTACTTCAACAGATGTGCCACAGCGGCCAGAGCACATGACTTCACAGCAAATGACACACATTTGGGCTCACGCTTTCATCCCAGAGTCTGCCAGCAGCTCAACTTAGCACCATGAGACTCTAGACAATACCTCACATATTTTCCTTACCCCAGGACTTTCATACCAGTATGGGTCAGTAGTTCATCCAAGTAGGTATAAACACATGCTGACACTACTTCCTCAGGTGTAGTGCAGCAGCAATGGCACATGACTTCACAGCATAAGACACACAATTTGGACTCATGCTTTAATCCCCGACTCCTGCACCAGCTCACCCTAGCAGCATCAGACTCTAGGCAATACCTCACTTAATTTCCGTAGCCCAGCACTTTCAGACTGCTAGATATGAGTAGTTAGCTTTGCACTCCCTGTAGAGCACACCCTAAACACCTCACAGAGATTACAGTGCTCCTACCCTCCTCTTTCCTACTTTTTACACCCTTTTTTCCCCTTACTCGCTTCAATGGAATCAAAAAATGGCAGCCAACACTACCTAGTTGCACAAGACTTCCACAGCTGTAGTGCAGCTGTCAGGGCACATGACTTCACAGCATGAGACACACAGTTGGGCTCAAGCTTTAATCCCCGAGTCCCGCACCAGCATCACACTCTAGGCAATACCTCGCTTAATTTCCGTAGCCCACCACTTTCACACCGGTAGGGGTGAATACTTTGCTTCGCACCCCCTCTATAGCACACTGTAAACACCCCCCAGAGGTTACAGTGCTCCTACCCTTCTCTTTCCCACTTTTTTCCCCTTACTCGCTTCAACAGAATCACAAAATGGCAGCCAACACTTCCTAGTTGCAACCACTCGCAGCGTTCGCAGCCAATCAGCAGCAAGCTCATGCTTGTAACGCCTCAGCCAATCAGATGGCAGATTTCCCAAATATAGTTATCAGTAAATTTAGATAGTTCTCAAAAACTACTGAATGGATTTACACCAAATGAACAAAAACTTGCTTTCTAGACCAAGACCCTTCTCCCAGCCAAATTTGTGGTAATTCCGTTCACCCATTCGACCTGTAACCTTATGTAAAGTTTCCTATGGAAATTAACATAGAGAAAACATGTTTAGGGACCCCCCTTTTTTCTCAGCCCCCCTTGATGAATCACCTGCAATCTTGCAAAATAGGAGCTGATATCAACAAAGAATTAGTTTTGAAAATGTCATGAAGATTCATCAAACAACGCCAAAGTTATAAGCAAAACAAAAAATGCTCTTCCTATGGAAACTAGGTCCTAACTATAGCTACCTATTGTCGACCGCCAGTAGGTTTTAGATATATATATACATGTTTTCAAGTGGAGCTCTTTGAGTGGTAGCAGTGAGTGAAGGCAGGGTTGAGTGTTGAGTGAGTTTGTTAAAATAGCCTTTAAATCCTTTGAAACAAATGTATTATTCTAGAATCTAGCTAGGCTAAATAGATCAGTGTGATGGTTTTAGGAATTAATGTTCCCAAGCATCTGATAGGTGGACATGTTTCAGCCTTTATATAGCCCATGAAGGGTCAGTACTCTTTCCTCATGACCTTGTTTTTACCCTGCTTTTTGCGATTGCTAATTTTCTGTGCAATTAAATAGTAATAAACATGCACGTTACCATACAGACCTTATGTATAGGAACTTTTCCTCGAATGGTTGTAAATTACTTGTTTTTTCAACAGACATCATGATCATGGGGTACCAGGGGAGGAAAAACTCTGTACTCACACATTCATCAAGAGTACGCATGCACTCGCTAGGGAGACGATACAAGCAACTTTACTGTCTGAGAAATTGTGAAGCATGCTCTGATTTACCAGGGTGCATTACGATCACTTGTCTCAGATACAAGCAAGACAGACACTGTCACAAAAAACTGGCTCTCCCCTCTCCTTGTGTTAATATATATCCCAATTCGATCCCAGCCATCAAAGCCCCGGAGATCTGCTACCTGGGGGAGGAGTCTTTTCCACCACAGCGGGGTCTCTTGTGTAAGGAAGCCCCACCATCCCTTTCTACGGAGGGACTGACGCCACATCAAAATCACCGCTCTTTTTGCCGGAGGGATATCTAGGGGGTCTGACCTGTTATACAGGTATGAATATATAGAAAGGTGCCCAATAAACCAGTGCTCCACCCGGTATGCTGGTTCATCCCAGGAGCCATACAACCATTCTTTCAGCACCTGCAGGTGTGCAACTGCATGGTAAGACCAGACGTCCGTGGCTGCTATGCCGCCATACGTTGACTGAAAGCATGTCCCTAGGGCCACTCGTGAGGTGCCCCCCCATAAAATCTGTCCCAGCATCGCGTTGATCTGTCAAAACCATGTCGCCGGGATCGGGTAAGGGTGAAATTGTAGCTGGTATAATAAACAGGGCAGGGAAACCATCTTGAATATGGCAGATGCCCCAAAGAGAGACAGTGGGAGGCCTGACCAAAACCGAATCTCTGCCTTTACACGTTCCGTCAAGATGCCCAGATTGCG
The DNA here is from genome assembly GCF_964263255.1 of Lissotriton vulgaris. Lineage (NCBI taxonomy): Eukaryota > Metazoa > Chordata > Amphibia > Caudata > Salamandridae > Lissotriton > Lissotriton vulgaris. The sequence goes on along the minus strand of NW_028243790.1, from coordinate 136,184 downwards.
ATCCCATGAATAAGATTGGCTGTCTGATAGAAATACACCTAAGCATTTCATGCTGTCCACTGCCACAGTAAGGTCTGCTGTCCAGCGCCCACCACCCAGAATGCCCCTCAACTATCATAAGATGGATTTTTGCATATTCATGTATAGACCCTTCGAAGATGCGCAGGATCTGTAGGATTCTGGGATCTGACTTGTGAATGTCCGTAAAGAAGGAAAGGACATCATCGGCAAATAAAGTTATCCAGCCTGAGATCTTGTGTCCATTCAAACCCATGTATCAGCACATCCATCCAAACCCACACAGCTAAGGGGTCTATGGTAAGGGCAAATAGGATTGGGGCAGGGGGCAGCCCTGTCTGGTACTCCTTCTGATAGGAAAGGAGGCAGAGACCAACCTTGCGACTCAAACAGACGCCATCAGGTCTGTATATATTAAACGTATGTATGCCAAAACTTGGGCCCCATATTAAGGCGTTTCAAGAGTAAGAACATATATGTCCAGCTGACTGAGTTGAGGGCTTTATCTATACCCGCCAAAAGCAAGGCCGCGGGACGGTCTAAGCGATCCATTGTTGCGATCGCATTATGAGCTCTATGGATGATATATTTTGTCGGGGCATGTAACCTGCCTGGTCTGGGTGTATCAGGTCAGGCATGTGGGGCATCAATCTATTTCCAAGGCTTTAGCCAGCAACTTGACTTTAATATTTTAAAGAGATATTGGGCGATAGGATGTATGGTGTTCTGGTTTCAGAAATACCATAATTTCTGCATGTCTCCAGTCTGGGAACATACTTGCCTCTGTCAGAATGGTTTTTATGGTGGAGAGATAATGAGGTTCCAGTAGGGGCATAAAGGTTTTAAAAAACCTCTGCTCCCGGAGCCTACATTGGCTTAATCTCCGATAAGGCCACCACCAATTCCTCGATTGTAAGGGGGGCCTCGAGCAATTCTCGAGCTTCAGCCAATAAAGCCGTTGGAGGCAAGTCCTTAAAGTAGTCCTCAATCTGCGGCGCAGTCAGGGTCTCCTGCGTACATAAGGTTTGATAGAATTCTGCTAAGCTGTGGGCCAACTCCATCTGATCTGTAAGTGTTGTGCTGACCCGGTCCTAAATGACTTCCAAGTTAATTATGACTAAGCAACAAAGTGTGCTGCAGAGTACTCAGAGAACTACTGGAAGGAAGGAAGGAAGGAAGGAAGGAGCTGTGCAGATGTTCTGAATTGCCCGCAGGCCAAACCTGGCTGCTGAGAGAGAGAAGAAGCATATTTACCCAAGCAAACAATGCCCCTCAACTCTGAAAGGTTGTCCAAAGTAGTTGGTGCATTTGGCTGTATCATAATGCCTTATTTGTGGATGAGAAAGTATTCTGTATGTGCCTTTGCATCCTTTGGAATGGCCCCTCACCACACATTATAGGAATACCAAATGTAGACTAGATATGTTGGCTCCTTTTACTTTACTTTGCGGTGTACATAAAGTGAGAGCACATATGGAAATATATAAAAAAGTATTAAGCCTTTAAGAAATTTCTAGAGCAGGGTTGCCTGTTATATTTCTTTATTCTCTGTGTTTCCTCCGTGGTATGAATATCTGGGGCTCTGTGTGATTCTGTTTTGTGTGGGGGTAAGCCCAACACGATATATTCCCTGATTCTTAGCATTGTGGTATTCTATCTTAAATCTGTTGAGCCTTGTCTAGGCCGTTCAGCAAATACCTGATGTGAGTTCTAAATTGATCTGAGGCTGCTGCACTGCTGCAGTTAGTTGGTTGCAGTGGCCCAGTCCAGCTGCAATCTGGATCAGGCTGAGAACACCGTGGCAATGTACCTGAGTGGGTCATGTCCCTGTAATTTCATGAGGTTGTGTCTGAGTAGACTGTGCTGATGAGACATTGTGAAATTTTGCCCAAGCAGATTGGGCTGTTATGACTTTGAACTGCTCCTGAGGAAACTAACTATGCTTCTAGCACAGCAAGATGCAGTGTGGTGGAGTTATACTGCCAGTAGAGGAGTACCTAAAGGAGACCCATCGCCCTTAACCTCGCTCCCCAACAACCCAACTCATCTGCAGCCTAGAAGTGGGCTTGTGCCCAACCGGCAACCTACAACGCCAGACGCTGTATGCCTGCAGAGACTCCTGATGACAGCCTCTGTTGCTGCCTTCTGTGGGCTTGACCTGGAGCAGTCACAGTCAGCGCATCCTCTGGAAGAGGGAGCCAGAGCCTAGGAGCAGACGTAATTCCACAGTGGTGAGATAAGGAAAATTGGAATTAATAAGAGTAACATTGCACGCAAACTCAATAGAGGTGGTAGCACTGCACCTGTGCCTGATACCTACCTGAGATAGACTTCAAACCCAGGAGAATGGGAGAGAGTGAGTGGAGGAAGGAATGGAACGGCCCCAAGTGTAATTGCCAGTGAAGCATCAGTATCTATGACCTGTAGCATGTCGTCTTGAATTTACTGTGTGTATTAAAGTGCTTTCTTTTAACAAAGACAAGGAATGAGTTGGACTATCATTATTGAGCAGCCTGGTTATTGCTGAGTTCTGAAAAACGTTTATTAACACCTCAGCGTGCATATGGTAATGCACACAAGATGCATCACCCATTCCTATTATTCAAAAGAGGCATGATGCAATACATACATACATAAAACTGAAGGAAAACTACATTGTGCTCCTATTACTGAGTGTCCTTGCGAGCGACTTTAATGTGTTTTTTCAGTGACAATACTTTTGGAAATAATGGTATGGAAGAGCCATTAATGCCAATCCAACCAAGTACGTATAAGGCCCGGTTTGTATTTATAAATATATGGTGACTGTATAAAAAGAAACACAAGAGTGTAAATAAATGAAGTCGGGAAATATATTTTGCCAGCATTGAATTTCATATTTTATTTTGTTCGTGCTAAATTCCATTGGTGTACACTGTACACAAATGTGTTTTCCACTCTTTCAATATGCATGTTCAAGACATCCTATATTTGACCTTGTCCAAAAGAATTATGAAGTAGTGTGGAGAGAACCCTTCCATTTTCTAATGGTATTTTTGAATTATTTTCACATTTTCTAAAAACGAGTGGGTTAGAGTTTTTCTAAATCCCCTACTTAAAGCTTGTCTACACTAAGCTTCTTTTTGGAAACTGGACAAGCTTTCGAAGGAACTTCAGAATGACACAGAACACAAGTGGTAAGTAAATAGGAGTGCAAGTGGAGGTGTGTCATCATTATACAGAAAAAATACAAATTGGTTTCTTATCTATTACTAGACGTATACGTTTACATGTCCTCTGCCTAATGAAGAGGAAGCATTTTGAATAATCTTGAATCTTTAATATTGCCGGTCGAAAAGCAAGTTTTCAGTGAAATGGATTTCTAGATGTGCCGTGTACTTTGCTAGTTTTGTTAGGACGTAGTGCAGTGTGGTGGGCTAGTGTCCCTATTATTCAATACATTGTGTTGGATTCGTTTTTCCAAGGTTCTGTGCAGTGTGGAAGGATAGTGGTGATTAGGTTCCTTATAGAGTGTTCCTAGAATGCAGCACAGTATGGTGGGTAACCCTTTCCAGGGTGCTGTCAGGATCCAGACGCTGGTCTGGACAATGTCAACGATGAGGAGACTGAAAGATCCCAGCCTTGGCTGTTCTAGTCTGCCAGAGATAAGTGCGATCTCTTCTAGTAGTGATGATTCCTACAAATCTAGGCAGCACCCAGTAGATAGTGCCTTTAGGAAAGAGCCCCTGATGAAGGAGAAAGCCCATGAGAAAAAACTTCCAGGTGACAGCAAGCCTCCTGTGGCAGGGAGACTAGGGCAACAGCACAGAGCAGGAGGTGAGTAAGCCGGAGTAGAAGATGTGATTGCTGGAACCCAAAAATACCATGAGCAACGGAGACCCCTGGACAGGAATTGGGAGCTAGGAAATACATCTAACCGTAGGAAGCATTGCGATACAAAGGAGAAAGGACAGACTCGTGTATATACATTGCATCAAAAACGGGCATCACCATTTTGGATTGGGAAAAAAGTGGTAGGTGAAGATGGCAAGAAGGTAGCCATCTTAGATTGGTAGGAATAGCATTGTAGAGGAAATTCTGGGATACAGAATTCTGCATAAATGAAGATGTGCTAATGGCCTGCCGCCATCAAGATACTCCCAGAAGGAAAAATGGCAGCGTGAGGTATCATATTGGCAGACCGGCCTTCGACAGGGAGCACTGTGGCCCACCCGCCTTTCCCAGCTCTGAACTGCACTTGCTCAGCTGTGCATACCACTTGCCCAAAGCAGCCTCTGAAAGACTTGGGCTGGACGCCAATGGCACGGTAGGTGCAGTGTTGGTTTAAGTTACCGTGCCCATGAAAGAGAGCAGTGTGACAGATTAGTGGCCTTGGCTTTCAGTGTAGTGTGTGGGTTACTCTGCAAGAACACTTCATAGTGTTGTGGGTTAGTGCACTTTGTAAAAGCAAAATCACATGATATAACTGAACAGCAATCAAATCCACCAGAACAACTCTCCTTTTTCATGTGTGTTTGTATAAAGCTATTTTTCTTGTAAACACAGTAAACTGGCAGAAAAGCAGAATCTCTCTCAGTCAGAACTAATGAGGGAGGCCATCAAATACTTGGTACGCTTAGCTAGAATTTGTACAATGTAGGTAATCATTGTTGAAGAAAATCAATATTGCCTATGTAACTATTCATATATGTCACTGCAGAATATGGTCCAGATGCAAGTAGTCAAAATGGCCGGCGTTCTCCACTGCGAAGACGCAATGATTATTTCCTTATTTTCTCTAAGATGGAAAGTTCCAGTCAGAAAACATTGCTTAATTAAGTTACTGTTGAAGATGACCGTCTTGTCCATGGTATTCCCTCAGATGTTTGCTTTTGGTTGACCATAGACTCAGCACTACTAAAGTGCTTGTGCTCTCCCTTTAAACATGGTGAAATTGAGACACTCCTAATTCGTACATTTAATTTACTTATAAGTCCCTAGTATATGTTACTATATTTGTTCAGGGCCAGTATATTAAATGCTACTAGTATTCTGCAGCATTCATTGTGCCATCCACTAAAGTAGCACTATAATATATGTCTCAGGGATTGCCTGTGCAGCTTTGGGGTGCAATTTGAAACTGCTTTTTCGACCTGGCAAAGTAAACATTTTGCCAGGCCTAAACCCTTCTTTGCAATACCTGTAAATCACCCCTAAGGTGGGCCCTAAATACCCATGGTCCATAGCTACCAATTGGGTCCCCCTTGTTTACTTAAAAAACTAAATGCCCATAAGGCTGAATGCATGCAAGTGAAAAACCTTCAAAGTCATTTTTCACTGTGGCAATGGTGGCCCAACAATAAAAAAATATTGGGTTTGAATGTAAACATTTATAGTGCTAAATTTCATTTTTGGAGCTGCTAGAATAATGATTCAAAGACTCATTTTAATAGTGATTTAAAATCCAACGTAATGGTCAAGTCAGGTCTTATAAAGCTATTTTACAAATGATAGTTTTAGATAGTTGCCATTTTTATGCCTAAGCCAAGTGGGCCTTTTGCCAGTGTCGAGTTTCACCTACTTATTCCTCCCATGTGGTGAGATGTGGATTACTCCCAGACAGTGAACAGGATGTGGAGAGGTGTTTTTCTTCCTTCAGCAAGATGGCCTGAGCTTCAAAGGATGCCTACCCTGTCATTGGCACACCTAGGTCTGCCTCCTTTTTGTCTTGCTAGCCAGCTTTGCTCCAAATCCAATGGGATGGGAAGCTGCCCCAGAATTGGTTTGAAGTGACCACAAGGGGGGGTTTTCCCATTTCCATAGCTACACCTTTGAGTGGCACAGGAAGCTCTGACCTGGAGTAAAAGTGTTCTGCCATCTTCGTTTTAGGGAACGATGGATGCTGTGCGAAAGCTTACAGAAGTGATGCAAATGTGGGAAGGGTCATCCCTGGAAACCTTTACCCCATTGACTATGGAGGGGGCAGCTGTTTCCCTCAACCACATGCTGGCACTATGCATACATGTGGCAACCCAGTACCCTCCTTAGAACATTCCTGGGCCTGTGAAGAATCAGAAGAAGGACTTCCTGCTATCTGAAAAATCTGAAGGAAGACTGGACCTGCTTGATTCGAACGCAGAATCCCAGAAGGGACCCCAAAAGTCAGTTGGCTGCCTTTCTGTTTGAGTTACAGGGAAACAACAAGTTTCCAGAGTCCTCTCTCCCTGCAACTGTCCAGCTGACCATTTCCAACTGAACCTGCCACAGGCCCTGATGCTGGCCTCTGTTGGAGTAAGTCTTAATCCCCAATCGGTACCATCCCAGGTTCTGGACCATTGGCTGATGTTAGCTTGTATTCCTCCTGTCCAAATTGAAAAAGCAAGGACTCAGATGCTTTTTGCCAAATTTTCCTCCATGAAATCGCCATGTGGATTGAATGTGCTTATTTACCCCACTGAAGTAGATCTAACGTCTAGTAGAGTTTCTAAGTCTAAACCCAGAGAGCTCCTTTGGGCCCAATGCTAAGCAGCATTCCATCAACATTGGGACCTCTCCAGGTACATGCTTTGCCCATTCCGAGCTTTACCACCAATGTCAACAACCGCACCGGAACCCCGCACTCTGGCTACCCACCGATGTTGAGCCCTGATTTCGATCCAACTTGCCACACTGACAACTCATTGACAACACCTTTTTTTCCAGAAACTTTCTATGTCTTTAGGTAAATGTTCAACTGGGATTAATCTAGTTCCTGTATCCAAACTGTGCTCCACACTATCGGCCTTAACTTTTGATTTTGACTTGGTCTAGCACGACCTGATAACTGAGGTTGGTGATTTGTGCTTTTTGGTCCTAATTCTAATTAAAACTTTGAAAATTCATATTTTTGGTTCCACATATTGTATTTTTGTCAATTTGATGTGATTTCTTTATTTATTATTTATTTCCCTAAAATTCTCAGTTTTTCTAAATGTGTTGTTTTAGTTGTGTTTTCATTTTATGACAGTTTGAGTACTGCATACATTCTTTGAACATTGCCTCTAAGATAAGCCTGCCTGCTTTGTGCCAGTCTGCCAGAAGTTTAAGCACTGGTTTATTTAGTGACTTTAGTGGTTCACCCTGACAAGAACTGTGTTTCTTATTTGAGGTGGGTTCTCATCACACTCAACTAATACTCCAATTTTTTATAGTTACTTTCTACATTGCATCGCTCCAACTTGAAATAATGGGGCATATTTATTTGTGCCGCTGGTGCGTCACTTTTTATGGCACACCAGTGTTTTCTGTTTACAACATATTTACAAAGTGACGCATCTAGGGAGATGCGTCACGTACGAGAGACCTGAGTCGGAATGGATCCATGTTAGAACCTGCAGCACCATGTATGTATTAATATATGCAAGGTAGGAGTTCCAACTTAAGTTTTACCACAATACTGACGCAGTGATATTTGCAAGTATTCTGCAAACAGATGCATACTCGGGCTGCGCCACACAGATTTAAAATTGCATTAGAATCCCTGCGCCCACAAACCCAAGTGTAGGAAATGACACATGTGCTGTTGCAATTAAAGAGAAGCCTGGCAGAACAGTCTGCCATCAAGTCTGACAACATGGACCTTCTAATCTTGCAGCTGGGAGTTGGATGGAGAAGACCACAACCACCACCATCCTAAATACCATAACCGCCCCACCTTCCCCACTGCAAAGGAAGCGCAGGAGAAGGGAGCACATCTACCAGCAGAGGGCAACCCTCATTGGGCTCAGGGAGGAAGAGGTCATAAGATATTATAGCCTCAAGAGGGCATCCATTGTGAGCTTTCTGCATCAGATTTCATCATGTCTATATCTAACAACTACCAGAGTCTGCAACATCCCACCACAAGCCAAGCTCCAGGAAGTTTTTTACACATGTTGGCGTCAGGCTCATTCTAGACCAGCGCAATACGGGTGGCAGGTGTCTCCTAAACGTCTTTTCTGCCTTCCTTCCATCTGTCCTGGATGCCATAATTCACCTCACACCACAGCACCTCCATTCCCCAAACACCCAACAGCTGCAGCTGGAGATATAAAAAGGCTTTTATGCCATTGCAGGCTTCCCACATGTGCTTGGTGCAATGGACTGCACACTTGTGAAACTGATCCCATCTGCTGCAACTGCCCAGATCTACTGTAACAGGAAAAAACCCCACTCAATAAATGTCCAGGGCATTGTGGACCCTCAGGGACTCTTCACAAATGCCCTGGCTAAATTTCCTGGTAGTGTGCAGGATGCAAACATATTGCCACTGTATCATCAATGACGGCTTCCAAAAATGGCAATATGGCAATGGCCTACTTGTAGGTAAGCAACATTTCTACATGCCAATGATCAGTTAGATTTGCTGAACATCTGGCACACCTCAAGGCATCATTATTAAGCATTTTGTGCAGGACAGTGCAGCAGGGAATCTTGCTGCTCTGCCCTGTGTCAAAACCAAAAAGCCAGAAAAGCACTGTATCCATGAGATACGGCGGATTGCTATCCTCTTCCCCTATGCCGATGCACAATGGCTGCTGTGCACCAATGCAGGCACTCGTGCACCATGGTGTGAGGGTGCCTGCGATACAGGGCTGATTGATTTTGTGCAGGAAGAAACACCTTCCTGCATAAAATCTATCAATTCTGGTGTTTTCCTCATAAGAAAACGAGCATAAACGGAAAACTTTTATCCTCGCTGCGCCTCCCCAATGTCACCCCTGGGGTGGTGCTATAGTTTGATGCATTCCCAGCTTTATGAATTAAAAAAAATCTGGGAATTCTTCTGATTCCATGGGTGTTGCATAGAACATCCATGGAACACCCCTGTCACACAGTGTTCGGCGTGAAAGGGGCACATCTTCACAAGGCCATGAAAAGCCTTGTTACGGTGCTTTACTTGGACCTGTAAGTATGCCACGACACATTATGACACCAGAACATCTAAAAAGTGATATTCTGGTGGTGCAAAAGATCCACAAGGGGCCTCATAAACAAAGCCCTCAGTGACCATCCCCGCACATAGTTCCATGCTTCAGACATGCAACATAAAATATGTCTTCAAAATTTCCCAAGTTTTTCGAGTTAAGACATGCAAGCCTCCATGGTTGGCATAAAACTTTTTAAGGGAACACATTTGTGAATTGTGGAACAAAGAGCATGATAGCATCACTGTGTGCAAGTGAGTGGTAACATGTGTGTTGACATGAGTCCACAGGCCATTTCAATGGTATTGCATGCATATAATGTAACCTAGCACTGACCACTGTGCGTAATCATGGTGATATGCATGGGTCAGTGCAAGGCATGTTGTACTTCACATAACCAACATTAGACTCATCTACTGACCAATGAAGTAAAAGCCCAAAGGATAAGACACAGATTGACTTTAGGCACATAACATGCAGTGGAATGTTTCATACACCTGGGGCCGTATTACACAAAGTCCCTTTGGGGTGCAACAGGCATTTGTCATTACAGAAGGGGCCACAGATGCTTGTGCAATCCCTTCTGTAATACCAATAGCCTGGAGCACAAAAAGCACCATCTATTTCCTCAGGGGCCGTGCCCTCATTTGCATGGGGGTGCCGATGCAAATGAGGGAATACCTTTGCCTCTGAGCCGTATAACAGACGTGTGTGCAAGGCAAAGAAGCTCTCAGGAGGCGCACTGACAGTGCGCTACCTTGAAGGTGGCGCACTGTCAGTGGGCCCCCGGAGAGCAGCCCTTTGGAGGGGGGAAGGGTGGGCCCATGGATCTTGTGGACATCCGGTTGCAGGTGGGTGCAGTCACTCACTGCACCCACCAGCAATAGGATCTTTAATCCCCTTAAAATTGCAGACCGGTTTCCGCATGCACAGTGAAACACTGAGCGGCTGCTTTACAGCTGCTCCGTATTTCGCTTGAATGTGCTACCCTCAGGGCATCACAAGTTTGTGGCTGCCCTGATGGCAGCACATTCTATTAATAGGGCACACTTTCTCTGTTTGTGGCCGGTGCACCTATTTAAGGTGTGCCAGGCACAAACAGGGAAAGTGCAACCCATACATATTAGGGCCCCAGGTATCAGTCACTGATTAGGATCCACTCTACATTGCAGTCAGCAACTCAAGGCCAGCAATGTTCCATTACCTGTCCATCATTTGACATGACACACAGCAATGGAAGTGACACGTCTCAAAAACAATGGACACCTGTATGGCAAACACATCATCTAATCATAATAGAAGTAATATGGAAGAAAATCCCAGCGTACTTAACATATACACCATGGCATGTATTGGTAAGCATGAGCAACAGTATTGACACTTCTTCTACTTCTTCCTTACAGCTAATCAAGGATATGACCTGCAGACATTGGGGATGACCGCATTTGGACACCTCCATACAGACCCTCAAAAGGCCTACAACCATGAAACATAATAGAGAGAAGCTTTGGCCGGCTCAAGGGTGGGTGTAGGTGTTTGGACTTATGCAGGGGCAGGCTGTTCTATTCACCAGAAATGGTATGTAAGATGATCCTAGTTTGTGCTATTCTCCACAATATATGTGTGAAAACAAATGTGCAATGGGATGAAGAACGACAACCTCTGTAGACAATGGTGGATGATGAGATTGAAGCGAAAGCTGATGGGAGGACATCCTCCACACTGCTGTCGGTATACGACAACGTCCATACATTGTCAATCATTTTTTCACATAAACTATCTATTATCTCAATGTCCAACACAACACTAAGGTTCGCAATGAAATTACAAGTACTCTCAAATGAGTTGTAGGTGTGTATTTTGTTCCCAGGCCATGAGGCATCTGTTGTATCAAATGGAAAATGCTTGGAGTTGGAAAATATAACAGCGGCCATATTACTGACCTGCACTGGGGCAGTAACTGCCGTTTTCAGCCGCTCCTAGCATTTGCCTGGTTGCATGGCCCCATGCAAATGAGGAAATCCTTTGCCTCTGCTCTGCACCACATAACAGGAGTTGGTGCAGAGTCCAAGAAGCTCTCAGTAAGCACAAGTTTGCAGCAGCTTTGGGGTCAGCGCATCCCATGTAAAATGGCACATTTTCCCTGTTGCGGCAAGCGCACAAACTGGTAAATGTTGCCCTTTGCATAATAGAACCCCAGGTAGCAAGATACTACGCCAATATGCGATATAAAATAATAACCAACAGTGCACAGTACATATGAATGTGATGTATCTCATTAGTAAATTGCACATCTCCCAGGAAAAGTGTCATAAGTTAGCACATCAACTAAACAAAATTGACGCATCAGACCTAATAGTGACATATCCCTAGGATGGGTGTGATTTTCTGTCCCAAATGTGAATTAACATAATAAACATTACACATTTGGAGGTATGGTAACATAACCTAATCCTTACGTGATGCATCACTTCGAAAAATCTACCAATCACTTCAGAATTTCACGCTTATAATAGAAGAGGTACTTTGCCATGCAAAACGTGACCATTTTTTGAAAAATTACACATTAAACATAACAGTCATGCATCTCTTGGAAAAATGACTGATTTGTGCACGTTTTGTAAAAATTGTCTGATTATTGCTGTGTGAAATAAATTGGGGTATTTATAGTATTGTGTTGTGGGCTGTGTGTCTGATTTTGGGGGCCAATAGTTGTAGGGGTAGGGGTAAGGTTAGTTGATAAGTTTACGTTTGATTTGTTTGGGGTTAAATTATTTCAGCTATGTCATGCAGGTCCACAAACCTGATGGCAAATGAGTTTGGGGGCCTAGTTTGGTAGCTGGCAAGATGTCTTCAGTAGGGAGGCTGATCTGCTGGATCATCTTGGCCTGGAAGTCGATGGCCCTCTTGGTAAATCACTACATCCCTAAACACCATAGCTCAAATCACACATACATATCCATTGTGCGGAATAGTGACATGATCAGTAAGTGAGGCTCTGTGGGCCTCATTTATGAAAAGGGATGCATCGCTGGGCAAAAACAGTGATGCAACACTTTTCATAGAGCCCTCCTTGCAACACCATGGAAGAGCCCTATTTATACTACTCAACAAATACGTCAGGAATCCTGACGTATCTGGTGGTGCAATAATGATGTATTGCTGGAGTGTTTTGGATAACTGACATATCTCCAGTAATGTGTCCTTACACATGGGCAAATCTCATGTGAAAAGCCCTGCTTCACTCCTTACTCCTGCTTGAAGCAGGTGTAAGGATTATGATGGAGTTAAGTCGTAGGAGTGGGGCAGAAAAGCCTCTTAATTTTCACTGCATCAGTTCTACAATGCTTTTTTATGGGGGAATGCCCACCCTGCATATATGATATCTGATGCAGGTAAAATGTAGCACAGACCTTTACAATGTTACACGTCTATCTAGATGGGTCACTTTGTAAACCGGGCGTAGTATAGCACATTGATCATGGTGCTCCAGGGTCATTGAAAAATGAGGCAAAGGTGGCGCAAGGCCTTCATAAATGAGGCCCTATGTGCCTCAACTTGTTTGTGTGTTGTAAATAGGAAAATATCAGAGTACAATAATCATGGGAACAGTGTTATGTGTCTTGTACATGTGATCACACATAAGTAGGTGAGTAAAGATTGTTGGCTTACAGTTCTTCGTGTGCAACTTCCAATTGAACTCTTCACACAGCCCAGACAGTTAAACAACAGTGACCCATGTAGCTAGCTACATTACCTCTTGTACCTGCACTGAACTCGTGCTCCCCATAGCTGATATGGCCTCTAAGTACTGGCATGACAGCATGATGACATGCTAATCAGTGCTTAATTTGTGCCGGTGCTTAGCACCGACACTTATTTAGCAGGGCCGGGTCTACACTGCCACCGCTGACTCACATCATAAGTGTGACTGCACTCCCTGCACGTTATATCATATATCATGTCAAAGTTATTTTAATTGGCTTATTCACTACAGTGCTATTCAAACTCTGTTACAGTCTTCCTTCCGAGTCCCATTAGTGAAGAATATTGTTGCTGTGTGCTGAGAGAGAGCCGATAATAAATCTGTATCTATTCCAAGCAAATTTCCCTTCCGATCAGTGTTGCAGGTGGGCAGGCCCCTGATTTGGCTGCATGTGGTTACGAGGGGGTAGGGGCTGCGGCAGCCTGCGTAACATTTTATTCAAATTAAATTCCACGCCCCAGCCCACACGCAACACCAGTCACCGCCAGTGCAGCATGACGTTGTCGAGGAGGGCACTATCATTTGCAGCAGCAGGCTTCTTAAAAAAGGCAGTGCCGCCAGTAAAAAGAAAAAAAAGTAATTACCAAACCAACACTGCTTTTTCTGGAGCGTGGTGAAGTCTCCATGGGGCAGTAAAACAGACTTGGTAAGCTATCTACAAGACTGCCTGTATCACCCACAAAGCCTTGCACTCCTCCTCTAGTCGCTACCTGTCGAATAAACTAACACTGTCTGGGAGCTCTAGACCGTCTAGTAATGCGGAAAATCTACTGCTTGAACCCCCCACTTTCAAGAAGGAAAGATCGATGGCCCAATCCTTTTCAGGCAACACAGTGAGAATCTGGAACTCACTTCCGCCTCAGCTCCGGACCACCTCCTCCTCCCAGGCCTTCAAAATGGACCTCAAAGTTCTCCTCCTCCAAACACACCTCCAAATCTAATTCACGCCCTCTCTATCATCTGAAGGAAGACCTCCCATTATTGAAAATTCTATTGTCCATGGCTATGGAAGTGCCTTCCCAGTGTGTTCTGGCTGTTTGAGTGTTTACCATTTATTGCAGTATTATCCTTGGACCTGTGTATGGTACCCTTTTGTAACTTGCACACGTCACTTTTCTCTTGTAACACACTGTATGCTACCTCTCACATTTTGTTTACTCTAGATACTTGCACAAGTGCCACCATTGTCTACGTAACGTTTGTTCTTGTGCTGGAGTGTCTGCCATTTATTGCAGTATTATACCTTTACTTATACTTTGTACACCTTTGTAACTTCCACACATATCACTTTTTCCTCCTGTAATGTACCGATTGCTACCTCATGTATTTTGGTTGCTCACTATTGTCACTTTTGATTCATGTAACTTAACGTTTGCTATTGTAATTTGTTCACTTGTAATTTTCTCCTCATGTATCATTACTGTTCCTATTGTGAAGCGCTCTGACACCTTTGGGTAAAGTCCGCGCTATAGAAAATTGCACAAATAAATAAATAAATACAATAAATAAAAACTGAGTCCAAAGCCAGAGCAATAATACCACCGGCGCCGGGCGGGGCACCATGTGCAGGAGCACTAGTCAGGTCAGGAGGCTGGAAGGGCAGCACGGCCTTGCCCTTAACCCGTTTCTATCTAATACTATTTGACTTACTTTTCCTTGACTTAAATGAAACGAAGTGCTGTTTTTCGCTCAGGTTGTTTGTGCATGCAGTGGTGGTTCTTGTGTGGGATGTGGACCAGTTGGGCCATTCCAGCTTCACGTAGTTTACGGGTGATGTTTGGCTGCATGAGTAAGTTTAACTTACTTTAATTTGAGTTCCATTGCCATTCACACGTGCCTTTGCTTAAGCACGTTTAGCTTCAGTGCTGTTTTGATGTTTTCCTGCTGCTGGGGCTCTTTCCACGTTTGTCTGTGTTTCCTGGATGTCGTGAGGCCCCAGAGCCCCCGCTCTGTGCGCAGTTAGCAGAGTTGATGACCCTCATATAACTTATATCTTTGTGCTATGGGTCGGGGGGTGCAAGTGTGGTCAATGTGCATTTTGTGCAGCAAAGGATGAATGTAGTCAGTAACTGACTTCCAGGGGCCTTATTTATGAAGGCCTTGCGCCGCCGGTGCGCCACTTTTAAAATGGGAAAAAGTGACGCACCGGCGGCGCAAGGCCTTCATAAATAAGGCCCCTGGTCCCTACCCCAGTGAGTTAATACCACATAACAAGTGACTCAAGAGAAAAACGCATCTCATATTACACATATTGCTCCTATATAGCGCCACCCTCTGCCAATCGATACCTAATAGATAAAGGTATGTTAAACACTATGGGCCTCATTTATGAAAAGTGACGCATCGCTGCGTGAAAACAGCGATGCGTCACTTTTCAATGCGCGCTCCTTGCGACACCAATGATGCGTCATATTTAATGTATGACGCATCATGTCGCAAGGACTTACAGATGCGTCAGTATTTCTGACGCATCTCTAAGCGCAAAAGTGACGCATTGCTGGAGTGTGTCACAAAAAGTGACGCATCCGCAGCGCAAAACTAACGCAAGGCCTCATAAATGAGGCCCCATATATTTCATTTTATTTCTGTATTCCTCACATTTGTCATGCTAGTGGCCCTCGTGGGATCGAATGAGAGGGGCGGGCTTGTATCTATATATGTCCAGAATAAGAAAAGATAATCTCAAGGAGAGTTATGTTAGGTAGTTTATGTATCACGAATCTAACTGCAAGATGCAGTGCCACTTTTTACAAAACATTTTTATGTCTGCACCAGCATTCCAAACGTGAGGTGCTGCAGGACATCTGGCTAAAATCTGATTTCATCGAAACATAATGTGACATAAAGTTTTATATTCCACATATTTTTTTACCTCCTAAATATAAATATATATATATATATTTATAAAGAGAGATATAATGTAAACTAAATATATTACATTTAGTCCCTTTCTCTGGTTCCTCAGTTTATAACTGCAGTTTTAAGGGGGGAGGGGGACTGCTCCAGCCACGGCCGTGGAGGGAGTTCCTGTGGGGCAGGAAGGCGGGGCGGGGGCTGCTAAAAACCGGAATATGGATAATTTGAGGTGAGTAAACAATTTAATTAATAAAAACTAATTTCGTAGCATGCACTGCATCGCATTTTGCGATGCAGGGCCCACTACGAAATTCGTTTTATTTATTAAATTGTTTACTTACCTCCAATTATCCATATTCCGATTTTTAGCAGCCCCCACCCTGCCCCTCTCCCGCCCCGCCTTCCTGCCCCACCGGAACTCCCTCCACGGGCCGCGGCTGGCCTGCTCTCTTGCCTCATTTGAGACTATTATCGGGAGGACACAGCTGTCACCAATTTTGACTTCAAGTGTTAGAACTCAGACACACTTGGTCAACAAGATGGTAGCAAGCACACAGAAACCAAGATCACTTACAGGGTTTGTTTGAAAGTCACACAAAAAACACCCTGAATAAACAGCGCATGAGAAGAAACCCACAACCATGTAACAAAAACATACTAAGTACAGGACCACAACAACATGCAGGTAAGCGCAAGGTTACAATACTTTGCTGTACCTGCCATTGGGGGGCCCAACCATCAGACCACACTCTCCTTGTTCTTGGCAAGCTGTAAAAAAACTGGCATGCACATCCTACCAAAACCCTAGTGCGCTGGTGATGAATGCTCTATCCAAAACCAATGTGAAATATAATATAAAATTCTAAAACATTTGCTGATTTCTGCATTAGGGTATAAATTCTAATTATTAAATTGGCCAAGGTGTCGAAAGTGAGCCTGCAATATGTGATATGTATTGTTTGTTCTCTTAACCCCTTCGACCCTCATGACGAGCTCAGCTTGTCATGAGTTGCGCCTGGCGTACGCTCATGACGAGCTGAGCTCGTCATGAACTGCGGGTTTTTTTAAAAACTCAGCGCACAATAGCTTGTATCTGGAGAACAGAAAAATGTTGGCATGGCATCATAAACTATACTACCATTGTCTTATTTTTATCAGTCTAATACTATGAAATGAAACCAATCTAAGATATACAAGATTATTCTAGCTGGTTGAATGCTTAGATCGTTCCACTCAAACTAACCACAGGTCATCAAAAGCTACAGGAAAGAACACTTGTTTAAATAAACTTTATTTGTGCACTAAAGCACCCTGATTAAAGATTTCAGGTCATTGATATGCTATGCCATAAGAATGACAAATGGGATTGTCTGTTATCTTTCAGAAAAATATGTTTCATGCAGTGCCTAATTTGAAAAAATGTAAGTGCCAATGCCCATCTCAGGAGGCCACTGCAGCCTACACCACCCATTGTCCCTGTCAGCTCTACCAACACAAATACTTACCATCTTATACAAGCTTGACAATTCAGACTATTGCTGTCCATCCAAAGCTATAAGTATGGTATTATTCAATTTTAATGTATATTGATATATTAAACATTTTCGCTGTGCTCATCTCAAAATTAGACAGACAGCTACGCCGTGTGGTGGACTGTCTTTATGGTTGGTGTTGAGAATTAAGTGCCACTGCCGAGCATCAGAAACCACCGCCTCAAAGTTAGCACTGGTTTCAACTAGTTTGTAGAAAGCATAACCTGATTAGTCATTCATGATGCAGTCAAGGTTAGAGTTTAAAAGAAAAATGGGGCTTTGTGCCTCATGGGCAGAAATCTTAACATATGCTATAGCTGCACATTCAAAGAACAATCTATAGAACGGGCAAACATGTAATCAGCTATTAGCACATGCCCATTCTTTGCTTGTGACCATTAGTGCTGAAGCTTGCATAGGAGATCACTGACCACTGCTGTGATTGTAGAGAGACAGGTGAGGCAACACACTAGCACTCACATTGGAGCACGTGCGGAACATCTTTGATGTGGGACATTTTGGGCCGCACTCAACTCATTTGACATGAGAAGATAATAAATATCTAATCCAGGCAGCCTTTGGGCCATGTTCCCCTATGAAGCCTATGTAAGGATGCAGAAGAGCAATAGAAGGGCAACTGAAAACAAGCCCTTGTCTCTCTCACTCTCTTTCTTGCAAATACACATTGCCTGCAGTGCCTAAGGTTTATATGAGACATGTCACTTTAACAAAGACAAATGTATGGTTAGATGTCCCTACTTGCAATTCAAGTCATGTGGTTGCATTGCACAGTACAGATAAGAAGAAGTGCGGCAACTATAACAGCACTCATTGGAAAGTGTCCACAAGCACATTTAAGTACTACAGTGTCAGCCACCTGCATTACTGGCCCAGTTATTGCCCAATGTAAGAATCTACATAGGCTGGCAGGAAGGCAGAGCACAAGTGCAGCAAACAATTAGTTCTTTAACAGCAGCTGACTGCTGATAACTTACTTCCCTCTTGTCAGAGGAAGGAAAGAGATCTTTTAAAGTCGGATAATATTTTGACATGGAAATGATGGAGTGCCACCATCACTATTGTTACAAAAGGCTATCTTTAGCTAACCCACACACTCACAAAGATAGTATCTTGATTTTGTTGTGGTGAAAGAGAGCTGGTGGACCAATGTGTGGGAATGGAGTAGATGTCTGGGCACTGTCTCATCTTTAGAAGCATGGTACCTATACATTGCCAGAGATTGAACTATGGAGTTCCATTTAAATCACTTCTTCCATTTTTACCCAATCAACACTTACAACCTACATCCGCCCACCCATCACGATCATGTAGATAGATGCTATTAGAGAAAATTCAGGGACAAGTGCTGAGCGACTATTAGCATTATCTAGCAAAAGGCCGGAGACACTGCACTCTCTTGTCAGCAAAGCACAGTATTTTGCTATTGTACTCCACACACGTGTGTTGGCATATTCCACATATGTTATTGTTTAATATGTTCTCTCTGCCTTTAGCAGTGTGTGTCTGGGGGTAGTGAGGTTGGAGGATGGGTAACACACAGTATGGAATGGTTTAGTTTTTTTTGGGTGTTTGTATGCGAAGGGCACATATTTTGATTCTATGTAAGTCCCAGTTGCCATATTTCATTTCTGTCCTTGGTCTTTGCCACTAAGTATGTGCAACACCTTTCTTTTGGTATGTTTTTGCACGCTGCTTGCATACTCTACAATCCACAAATTTGAGAAGTCTTTTAGTGCACATGTGCCTGCATACCTGCAGTTATCCTTGTGTGTGTCTGTGTTTGCACGTCTCTGCTTTATTCGGCCAACTCAACAAACATCACAGACCAAGATATTTTATGGCCTTGTGGCTCTGGATGGGGTGCTCTTACGTGTGATGTTTGGATTTTTCACAATCCTCTGAATACAGTTATATGTAAAAGTTGTTTCTTTGAACTCATGACACACAATTAGACTCTGTTAAAAATGGCAAAGCCCAGTATTGTCCTTTACCCAAATAGGCACTGGAATATTTCATGTGTCCCTTTTCAATGCATTAGTCATTTTAGCTAATTCATTCCAAAATTGTGCTGTAAATGCACGTTTGATTTACTCTTTTTCAAAATGATTACAGGGCAGGGGAACCTCCTATCAAAACCTTACTTGGAAGAAGGCTCCCTTGCTGGAATTCAGATTGGGTATTACATCTGAGTTTCAGCAGTGCCAGTTGAAGATGTGGGTGGAGCCAATAGAGCAAGTGGGTGGAACAACTGGAGGAGGTGGGTGGAGCTGGGGGAAAGTGGGCGTGGTCTCTGACAAACATTTGAGCACCGGGACTTCATATTTTACAAATTAAGCACTGATGCCAATACTCATCACTTTGGTGTTACAACATGACTTTATGACAAAAGCCATTGTATGGCATTATCTTGTGCGATGGGTATGTACTGTGCTCCATGCCTTCACTGTACACATGTCCTGCATTCACAGGTCAATGTCCCTCTGTTTATGTCTCATAGGTGGACCTCAGACCTAGAAAGGAGGACAGGTGTGTTCATATCAGGAGCCTAATGCTACCAGTGAATCAAGTTAACATTTGGATGGTTCATAAGGTTAATTCTAATAATTTGCCTGGAATGTTAACACTTACATGTGCCACAACTATCATCAACATGTGCAGACAAGCTGAACCCTACATGTTCCTTAACTTGCTGTCTTTTTTTTTTTGTCCTCATTAGCCATATAGTCGATCCAGGGGTGCTCCAGCCACGAGACCCAATCTCCGCTGTGACATCAAGAGACCAATAAATGATCCCCTAGTGCCCAGAAAGGCAGACTAGATATCTCAGGCAATGAAAAACCCTGCATGAACCATCTCCGTTCGGGCCATTTATTGGTGAGTAGTCCGATAGCAGTATGGCTGGGGGTGGCTCCCTTTGGACAAGGAGATTTTAGGCCTAATCATCGGACCCTTGGAAAAAAAACCAAAATAAATAAATAAACCCGGGTTGACTAATTATACATTCTCCACTCAATCAAGAAATCCCAACATCTCAGAGAGCGAGGGCTACATGTTCTAGTTAGATCGACCTTCGATGTTGCGTCTAGTGAAGACAGCCACTCTGCATGTGTCGGAGAGTTTGTATTGACCCAGTTCTTACATATTTCTCTTCTTGCTAGTAGAATAGCATAGAATAAGAATTCTCTTTCTAAACCCTTGATATTCTTGTTTAGGCCAAAGATAATTAAAGACCATGTCCATGGGATAGGAATTCTGAGAATTGACTCGAGTGATATCTTGATTTCTTGCCAATAAGTAGCGATATTCGGGCACTCCCAAAACATATGTAAGTCTGAGGCTGCTGGGAAAGAGCATTTACTACAACATTTCCCGGGTTGGAATTTCGAAAGTCTCTTGGGGGAGTAGTATGCCCGATGTAGAGTGAAGAAATGATTGCGCCTCAGCCATGCTGGCTTAATGATTTTGTAGAGGAGGGTAAAAGATTCCTCTCATGTGTCCTCCACATGGGGTTCTCCCTCTCCTCCCCAAAGTTTTACCGGGAGATTGGGGTCGCCCTCTCCATCCTCTATGATATTCCAATAGAAGAGTGCAACTTCCTTTCTTCCCACGGGTTTCTCCACTAAGTTGTTTTCTAAGGTACTGTATTCACCCATTATTGCTTTTTTCTTTGTTTGAATTCGAAGCCAGATGGCCAGTTGTATATATACTAGCCAGGAGAGTGATGATGTTACCCTGAGCTTGAATGTTTCCCATTTCATAAGGGATCCTTCTACCACTAATTCCCCCCACCGTGTTATACCAGCGTCCAGTAGGACCCTTTTAACTGTATTGGAGTGTTGTGGTGAGAGCCCAGGTAATTCCCAAATCGGTGCGTGATTAGAAAGATATCCTATCCCGGCCTTAGATTTGATTTGGGACCATTCTTTTATGGTGCCCAGTAGTGACTTTAGTCTGACTTTTTTAAAGAATTTCTGGTGGCCGAACTTAAATAAGAAGCCATTCAATGGAAAGTCAGAACCCAATAACATTGCCTTAAACATATTTCCATTTGCATTGTCCAAGGGGATCTTAAGTAGAATCCTGGAGTGAGTCAAATGAAAAGCCCAGGCGTAGCATTCCAAGTCTGGCAAGGAGAGCCCCCCCTTTTCTCTTCTTCTTCTTAGTTTCCTCCACGCCAGTCTGCTAGATTTATGGCCCCAAATAAATTAATTAATATTTTGTTGGCATTTTGCAAGTTGTTTAGTTTCAAAAGTTTGTGATATAGTATTAAAAATGAATGTATATTTGGGGAGAATACTCATTTTTATCAAACTGGTTCTCCCGAAGATGGTAAGCGGGAGAAAGGACCAGGATTTCATCAAGGTTTTGGATTCACGGGAGATCGGGGCCAGGTTATTTTGAGCCAGAAAGATCCAAGTCTTTGGTTATTGTTGTTCCCAAGTATCTCATTGAGGATTTTACCAGGAGTTGGAGATTAGAGATATTCCAGGCCATTATTTCCCTCTTCCCGGAATTTATTTCATATCCAGAGAATTTCCCAAATTCCTCCGCCTTCTTTATAACCGTAGGAAATACCAGAGCAGGGTCCGTTGTGTAGATGAGTATATCGTCGGCATATAGCCCGACCTTCTTCTCCCATCCGGAAAAAGAGAAGTGCAGGATATTGATATCCTCTCTTATGGACTGCGCAAATGGCTCTACGTACAAATTAAAAAGGAGGGGAGATAGGGGGCACCCCTGCCTTGTTCCTCTGCTGATTTTAAAGGGAGTTGTTCGCGTGCCATTTACTAACAGGCATGCTCTGGGGTTATTATATAGTAAGCCGATGGCTCAGCAGAATTTGGAACCAAGTTGAAATGTATCCATTGTTGTATTTAAATATGCCCAGTTTACCCTGTCAAACGCTTTTGTGGCGTCAAGTGTCATAGTTGCCAGGGGTAAAGAAAAAGTTGAGGCGATGTCAGCAGCTCCCACTAAATCATATGTTAAATCAGCCAGTTGCCGGCCTCTAATAAACCCCTTTTGATCAGGGTGGATGATTGATCCAATCTTGCTTCCCAATCGTGCAGGCAGGATTGACGCAAAGATTTTATAGTCATTATTGAGAAGCGAGATTGGACGATATGATCCGCACTCAACTGGATCTTTGCCTGTTTTTAGTATTAAAGCTATGTTCGCTTCACCCCCAGGAACTTGGTGGTGTCTCGCCTCTGATTAATATATTATTAAATAAGATCGTAAGAACCGGGTGAGGGTAGAGTTAAGTACCCGAAATAGTTCTCCTGGGAGACCGTCCGGTCCCGCGGCCTTCCCCTGTTTTAGTTGTTTGATAACATTTTCAACTTCTGTTTCTGTTATTTCTTTATCGAGATTTTCTCTTTGGGACCAATTCAGCTTTGAAAGAGTTACCTTATCCAGCCATTCAGAACTTTCCTCAAAATTAGCGTTAATCTCTTCTGTATAGATGTTCCGAAAGAAATCGCTAAAAGCTTCCCCGATGTCAATATCCGTCGTCCTATTGACCATTTCCCCAGCCACTCTCACTTCTTTGATGAAATTTCTAGTCTGGTCAGCTTTTATTTTCCAGGCTAGCAATTTTCCAGCAGATTCGCCGTATTCAAAGTGCGAGAGTTTGCTGGCCTGCCATCTTTTGCTCAGTCTTTCTTGCAGTAGCGCATCTAATTTACCTTTTAATTTTCTTTTCTCCTCTTGGTTATCTGAGGGAACTTGATCTACCAACTCCAAACGAGTCAGGTCTTGCTCTATTGTTAAAATCGCCTCTCTGTATTTCTTTTTCCTATAGGAGGCCCTATTAGTAATGCAGCCCCTTATATAAGCTTTCCAGGCCTCCCATACATTTACCAGAGAGGCAGAGCCAATATTCCACTCTAAAAAGGAGGCGGTTTCACGTATCAGATGGTCTCTCTCCTCTTCCTCTAATAGTATTGTTCGGTCAAAAGACCATGATGCATGAGTAGATTCCTGCTCTAGTTTTAGCGAGAAAAGAATAGCAGAGTGGTCTGATAGATGCAAAGGCAAGTATGTTAAATTTTTAATCTGATCTTTAAGAGAGAGGTTGAATAAGGCATAGTCGATTCGCGATTTATGCTTGTACTTATAGTTATGAAAGGAGACTCCCAGGGTTTTCCCAGCTCTTTGTATCCAAAGATCCTTTAACCCATGGTTTGACATGCAGCTCCGGAGCGTATCCCTCATGTTACTATGCACTACGACTCTAGAGGTGGGGGATTTATCTAGTTTTGGATCTAACACTAGATTAAAATCTCCCATCCATATTATGGGGTCTGAGCAAGTAATCAGGTGGTTCTGTACAATATTTAGGTAAGAGGGATCGTCCTGATTAGGTCCATAATAGCCAACAGTAGTAAGACGCCTTGAGTACAGTTGGACATTGGCTATCAGCCATCTACCGCTCGCATCTGTTTTCCAGTCTGTGATCTGGGCCTTTGCTCCTTTTTTGAAAATGATGGCAGTCCCGTGAATGCTGGCGTTGTGGTCCGTACTTACAAATTTATCAACCCATTTAAATTTTTTAAGTATATCCATAATCTCCTGTTTGTTTAGATGTGTCTCCTGAATCGCCATGATCTGCGCGGGTGAGTCTCTAAGATACTGTATAATTTTGTGTCTTCTCGCCCTTACTCGCAGACCATTGACGTTCCAGGATAAAAATTTAATGTCTGTCATCTATTTTATCATTCCACAGCTCTAGTGCTTTATTACCGGTTATCTGCCTACCATTTCCTGTATTAACCAAACAATAATTGTATAGCACCTTTGGATCCATATTTTTTAAGATTATGAGATTCAGCTTATGAGAACTTTTTTTTTTTTGCCCCCCCCCCCTCCCACCCCTGGAACCCCCCTCCCCCCCACTTACTTGGGCTGGATGTCTTGCCAGATTGTCGTCCCCCGACGTGTTCCTGTCTGCTGCCCTCATTTTCTCTTTTATCGGTCGATATGCTCAATGTTTTATAGGCAATGATAAATAGTGAGAATATAATTTTATTCTATTAACTATGTTAAGATATGTTGTTGCTTCTAATGACCCTTGAATTCCAAAGGTGTTATTAGGCGTGAATAATAGAAAGGATTGGTCTAGCACGGGACTACTTATCAAGATTAGCTTTGCGGGAGGTTGAGATCTGTAGTAAGATTTTTTTTTCCCTCCCACTTGCTGTCTTGATAGGTGTCCCATCAAAGTGTCCATCTGCAAAAAATGTATCCATTCACAATGCATCCCATCCAGCCTCACGTAAGTGCATTTTACGAGTCAATGCCCCCAGAATGTCACTGGTTTAAATGTTCTAGTGGCATTGACTCCTTTGCATTATATGCAGGGTAATGGTAATGGTAAGCCACTTAGTGTGGCTGCATGCTGCCTTGTAAGTAATTCCCCCATTGACGCACCACTTAGCGTGGAACAGCGTTGCAATGGGTGTTGCAGTGGACATTCCATTACAACACCCATTGGTGCATTGATGTCGCCCCATATTTCCAAGGAATGGGGCAAGGCCTAAAGTATAGCCTGAGTATACCTGGTCTTCAACAGGCGATACCAGAAGAAAAATCTTAATTGACCTTGGACATTGCTCTATCCACATGTCCAGCATTGTGCAGCACACATAGCAAGAGGAAAATACCATCACACAATAGATTTGAGCTGGAATGTGCACCTACTTACACAAGTACAACCAATCCTACAATGCAGACACCCTTACACCAGGGTGCACTCTTGGCACCTGGCAAACCACTGTGTGCTAGCGCAGAGTTAAATGACCAAACTGCAGCATACATTCGAAAATTGGGCCATTGTTTTAGTCATCTCTTCACTCACTGCAAAACAGTACTAAGGCTACTAGCACTCCTGTGTATCTTAAATATTGGATTATGATACAAATGATTGTTTCAGGCATCATTTATGATGCCTTTTGTCAGAGAAATGTTTGATAAGTATGTGAGGTTAAGTTATGTATGTAGCTCTGCCCCGGGATGAAAAGTATGTGAGAAATAACCCCATATCTACTTTGCCTCCAGCATGTATGAAGTCACCTGTAGCAGTGTGCAGAACGGATTTCCATGCATTTTCCTTCATGTGTGTGTGGACACTATCAAGGCTGTGGCTGCTTAGTATGTACGTCCACCCCAACTATATTGACACAATCTGGACATTTCCAGCATCAGCCTTGTTTACTTTCTTTTGTATGTTCATGTGTAACCATGAGCTGTCATAGCTCTGTATGAGACCATCCAGGACAGCTTCAGAAAGAACTGTTATCATCATTACATGTGAGCAAGTTCACATGGCCAAAAAGATGCTCAGGTAGATTATGGAAATGTCATATGTTATGGTGATGTGCCCTTATACTAAATGATCAGTCATTATAGCAACAAAGGAGTGTCGTACAACTAGTACCCCACAGATATCAGAAACTGCATGACTCCATTGTGGCATGTCATCAACTCATCTGTGGTACTTTGTTGGCCACATGAAACATGTATATTGCTGACATTAGCCTACATCAGGGTTTTAAAAAAACAACTTTATTGACATTATCAAGGATATGCAATCTTGGGATGAATTGTTAGACATCGCATAACTTATTGGAGCAAAAGTGAGTAAGCATTTACCACAGTAGGAATACATGCCTATCAGTTTGATACATTAGCACACATTCTCCATAACCAGATATGAAAAACGATTAACATGGATGGCCTCCGTAAGCTGTGTTATGTTGTGTGATGTGTGTTGAGAAAAACACCAGGCTAAGCAGCCCAGGCCGTGTGCAGTGCCCAGTTAGTCTAGCTACGGGCAGGTGCAAGAGTAGGCGTGCCCAGCGGGCGGGTAGCGTGTTGGTGAAGGTATGTCATGAATGGTCCCATATGCACTTGAGGGCGACTTGCCAGTGACATGATGTCCCAGAACGTAGTCAGCTGTGTTTGGCAATGTGTTCCATCAGTCAACCATGCCTTCGTTGTAGGTGCCAGTCTGCGGCACTAGTGGATCACCACCCTTCGCTTGGCTAACAGCATCGCTACAAGCCAGCGATGTGTGGCCAGAGTGTCCTTGACATACCCAGGTAAACACAACAATGCATCAGGTAGGGTCACGTCCCCTGTGATGGTACTAACCATCTTGCATACAGACCAGCAGTGGTTCGTCACTCTCGGACAGGCCCAGGCCAGGTGTAAAAAGGTAGCTTCCAGCGCAAGGCACGCATCTCTTGTCACTAGACAGTCCAATCTTGTGTAGGTATGTGGGGGTGCGATACATTCTATGCAGAAATGTAAAATTGATCAGTCGCAATCTATAATTGGGGGAGAGGCATTCTGTTTATTTGCAGTAGTACAGCCATTGCTCATCAGGTATTTACTGGTCTGTCTCTAATTCCCAAAGCCTAGCGAGCCCTCAAAATGTCCAACGGGGAGGCAGTCATTGTTAAGGAGTAGAGTCTGGTAATGAGTTTACGTGGTGAAGAGGATGTGTGTATATATTCTAGTGCCGGAGTAGTTTAGGGGGTCAGGGAATGAAACATTTACAGTTCTGCACATCGATCTGATTTGATAGTATAGAAATGTATCCATCAAAGTGATCTCCCTTGCCTTCATACTAGCGAATGGGGAAAGGGAACTGGCTATTGGGGTACAGGTCAGAGTAGGTTCTGATGCCCAATGTCCCAGCATGCCACGCCCTGTCACTTTCATGCAGAGGGGGCAGGATGGAGTAGCAGCCAGAGCAGCAGATGGCGCATAGAGCTGGGTGGTTCCAATCTGTCTGCGGGCACCCTCCCATGTCCATCTCACACACTCAATTGTGTTAATTTGGCCCAAGGTACTCTATATGGCTGAAACAAGGCCGTTTTTAGCAATCATGGGGAGGTCTGATCAGTTTCCACCGCCAAGTGTGGGGTGTAGACAAAAATGCAAAAAGCTCACCTGGGCGCAGAGGGCATATAGCTTTACTTCTGGTGTTCCCAATCTGGCGTGTGCCGAGGCAGTATGAGGATTTCATATGACAATCTGGGATGATGAGCTGCCATGCTAGAGTGCAGTAGCAGTCGGTAGGGGGAGTGCTGCCAGGCGGTGATGCGGGGCAGGGGAGGGGCAGGGTGGGGGATAGTAAACTACGGAATACAGCCAAATACAGGTCAGTAAACATATAAATAAATAAAACAAATGTTGTTGCGTGCACTGCATCGAATTTGGTGAAGCACTGCGCGCAACGAAATTAGTTTTATTCATTTATATGTTTACTTACCTGTATTTGGCCGTATTCTGTAGTTTACTACCCCCAACCTGCCCCTCCCCTGCCCCATGTCACCACCCAGCAGCACTCCCACCACCGTCCGCCTCTGCTAGAGTGATCATGTTGGAGCACAGCTTTAAAGAACTGTGCCATGAGGGGAAGTGGGATATTAATGAAGAGATATACGAATGTTGGTAGGACCACTATTTTTGCTATCGCTATGTGCCCGGCAAGAGAAAGCAGGAGTTTATTCCATAATTGAATGCGTACCTCAAGCCATTCGAAAGCCCTGCCATAATTTGCTCCAGGTCTCTGTACAGCCATATGCCCAAGTATTTAGTTGGTTCGGATGCCCATTTTAGTGTGTATTCCGTGTGATATGGTCTTGCGACTTCTGTGAGCTGGAAAGGGATCGATTTGCTCCAGTTAGTCTGGATACCAGAGTAGCTCCCAAAGCGGATCACTTCCCTCATCATGTGATCTAGATTTTTGCGGGGCTCGCGGATGTAAAGGGTAATGTCATCAGCTTACATGGACACCACCGATCCCCGTGTGGTAAAGCCGATACCCTGCTCCGCGTGGTGCTGGCGCAGTCATACATTATTTGAATTACTTTTGTTACTAATGATGAATAAAATACAAAATTAATTGATCTGACTTATGGTTTATTAGTGTTAGAGATGTAATGTCCCCTCTTTAAGCTATTGGAGAAGTTTTTTGCTTCCGTTTTGATATCAAGCAGTGCCACTATTGCCGGTAGAGAGGGGTGAATATATTCATGACTGAGAAAGTTGTGGGAGTCCATCTGACCCCGGAGCTCTATCTCTAGGAAGGCTGGCAATAACTTGTGCAATTTCCTCTGGCGTGATAGGGGTATTGATGTATTCTCTATACCCATTGTCTAGCCAGAGCAATTCTATGGAGTCCAAATAATGCCGCAGGGCATCCTGCTCGCTTC
The DNA here is from genome assembly GCF_964263255.1 of Lissotriton vulgaris. Taxonomy (NCBI): domain Eukaryota; kingdom Metazoa; phylum Chordata; class Amphibia; order Caudata; family Salamandridae; genus Lissotriton; species Lissotriton vulgaris. The sequence goes on along the minus strand of NW_028243790.1, from coordinate 107,842 downwards.
CCACGCCTGTGGTGTATAGTGAGTGAAGAAGGTGGACATGACCTCTGGCAATTCCGTTGGGGATGTAATCAACTTACCAGTATTGACTAACAGTTTAGACACATAGGCAGAGGCATGCAGTTTCTGCAGCAATCCCATGAGTGTTCTACCAGGGTGGTCTCCATCCCCATATCATCGAGCTTGTGCCTCCCACTCCAGGTATAGTACCTCTCTCCCCGCTTCCACTTGGAATTCAGAGAGTTTGTTTCTAATGCCCGCTAAAATGGCCGACTTGGGATCTTAATTCTATGTCTGCTCCAATTGTTGGATTTCAGCCTCTAGTTTCTTTAAGCTTCCCCTGATCACCTTTAACAATCCAGACTGTCTGGCAATGAATGCTACGCAAATCACCACCTTGAATGTTTCCCAGAGGGGGGAGGATAATTCCACTGACCCAGCATTTAAGGCGAAATAGTCTATATTGTCCTACTGGATCTCCTCTTTGAAAGCTGCAGCATGCAGCGCATACAGAGGGAGTTGCCATGAAAACATTTGTGGCAGAGTCTGAGGGATCTGGAGGGACAGGCAGACTGGGAAGTGATCAGAGAGAGTATGTGGGAAATTCTTGGCATCTGTGGTCCAGGCGGCTTAGTTTCGGGATACTAACCAGAAGTCTAAACATGTGGTAAATATTTGATTTACCGTCTTAATTTCTATGCAGGTAAGTACTTAATCAATAATAACTCAATCGGAAAGAAAGACGCAGAGTCCGTGGTGTTAGAGTTCTTAGGGGTTTTATTCCTTAAAAAGGAATGGTCATGACCGGATATCTGGTTCCTGCCACCACTGAGGGTGCAGGAAGGGATAGAGCAATATTTTATTGACAATACATAGCTTATATACTTGAGTTACATTATAGAAACCAATATAGTAGGCGTAACAGCTGAGAGAAACAAGATAAAATACACACGTGGTAATAATACGTAATTAGAAGGCGTGAACTAGGCGTGAACATAGAGGTGTGTGCTAGAAACGTCATGAGTAGGTGTCATAAGTGGGTGGTAACAAAAAGCAGAATCTTGCAATGTCAGCAGAAATCTGAGGCCTGGATGCGCGCGCAGCTGCATGACGTGTGATTGACGTGAAACTGGAGGGTGCAGGGGACTTGACATTTACAGTGGCGGAAAGAGACAGAAGTCTGGCATGTCAGATCAACTCGTACCTCTATCATATCTGATATCTGATGTTTGGGAACCATACTATCTGGGCGGAAAGGTCTCTGGGGCAGAAGCTATTCTATACTGACTGTGAGTGCGTGTATAAGCGTCTAAGTGTCTGCATGAGATGCGAGGGGGGCATGGGCCTTCCATGGTAACAGAGGCTATGAATTACTTGCACGGAGACAGTAAGGCCAGGCCCTTCGCTCTGCAGCTGGGGGAATGTTTACTTAAACTAGTAGGCAGGAATGCATTTTCGGAGAGGGAAACAGATAACTTGAAGGTTGAATTCAGTCTTGGCAGGCAGCAGGCTGAGCTAAACGCGGTGAGCCGCGCAAGGAGTAAGGCAGAGGTCACGGGTACAGAGACAGCCTGGGCTGAGGCTTTCAGAGTCAGAAAGCAGAAAAAGGCTCGATGGCAGAATTCAGGGCCTGCTTCGCCAGAGCTGAAAAACGTGTAAAGTATACCACAAAAAGACGTTGGTATGGCATACTTAGGAACGGACTATTCAACCCATTTTGGGTGGGTCTGAAAGAGGACATGTTAACGTTGGACGCAAATGTATTTGCGTCTTCATAGCTGGCACAGGAGGGAAGTTACATGCACTTTAAGCTCGTACATGGAGACGGTGGGGTACACGATAGGGAACATAACTTGACCAAAAATTTATATTTCCTCATTCCCTCCTTGTTCCCTACGGACCCTTCATGATATCTCGATCCTCATGAATCGATCAGTCTGTTCTTGTAACATCATTTGCTCGTCTCTCTTCCGTTGTCGGTTTGAGAGAAAACTGGAATGTTCAATGCACGATGTGGCACACAGTCCACAAATCGCTGGCCCACACTGTAGGCACAGGCAACAACTGAATACTATGACAAGGGCAATGCCTAGGAAGGATAGGATCTTCCATCCCCAAGCGGTTAACGTTGTCCAGAACCAACCGGACCAAGTCCAGGTGCCTGGATTCTGATGTATTGAACTTGCAATCTTATGAAGACGTGTAATAGCTTTGTAGACAGTTGGCGCGTTTTCTGGAATGAAAACACAGCAACTTGACCCGATGACCTTACAGGCTCCACCTCTATCTGCCAAGATGACGTCAATAACAAGACGATTCTGAAGAACAACAATCCGCATAGCAGACTGTTCTTCTGTTAAGTTACCTAGAGCGGAGGCAGTCTCATTTACTACTGCTTCGAGTGTTCTGGTTAATCTACGTATTAATTTACTGTTTTGGACGGGGCCTGTGAAGAAAAAGAATCCCTTATTGAAATCTGTGTATTGCTCCCACGCCGTTTCGGTATAGTCGACAATCGGGAGATCTCTTCTGAGTCTACTCTTTACTAGATTTGTATTTCTGTGATAATCAGGAGGGGCTAGGAAAACAGGTGGCAGAAGGAAGGCAATGTAACAGGTACCATCCCAATCTGGAGGTAAGCGTATGTATGCGGTATAGCCACAAACAAAGTAGGAATGACGAGTAGCTTTAAAGGAGGACTTGCCATGATCACTGAATTCGACCACGGTAGTACATTTACTATGACCTAAGTGTACTGAACCCTTCTTTCTGACACATAAGTCACCTGTGACTGTTAGTACTGACATAGCAGGGAGAACTGGTGCGGCTTCGGATTCAACAGTGAGAATCATAAGGTTAATTGTATAATTACCTAATCCATATACTTCATTTTCTAGATCAGTTCCTACTCTAGTGGGGAGTCCCTTCTTGTCAGGGTAACAGGCATTAAGCAGAACTAAGTTCAAGTTTCCCCAAACCCAGCTCCCTTTAAAAACAGCGACATCAGAATCTAAGGAATTGATTATTCTAAACCATGCACCACAGGAGCCATTATGAGTGAACGGGTACGGAAAGAGGGGCAGAACTCCCTTGTATTTCTGGTAGGGAGGGAGTCGGCCACATATCCAACAGTTTGTAGCATTGTTAGTCTGATGGGAATGGTGTAACATACTAATGAATGTATTGTTGCGCAGCGCGAGTCTGTAAGAAAGTTCATGGGGAGGTAATTCACTAAAAGAATGTTCAGCAGAAACATTGAAAGCAGATTGTTCACGTTTGAAGATAGGGTAGTATATGGGAAGCAATATACTAGCAACAATAATCAGGAGACTTAAAAAGAACATAATCAATAAAGTCACCATACAGTGACTACGAAGTGATTTACAATATGCACGTTTCTTGAATTGTCTCTCTCTCTCTCTATCTCGATCTAGGGGATACATGTCAGAAACTATTTAACCGATTCACCTAGGGGAGGACTTAAACAATTAAACTGTCTGACTTGCTAGATCGAAGTTTCAGTTTATACTCCTCTTGGGGAGTTTTCTCTCGTTCGGGAACCTTAAAGTCACTAAGTTTGATACAGTCTTTGGAGGGGGTGGACGAGTCAGGGTCTGGTTTCAGTTCGTTGCATTTTTTAATATGACTCGTATGGATCCACCCCTTTCTGCCTTCCACCTTGATCGCGGTCTTCGTAGTAAGAAGGACGGTCTCCGGCTCTTTCCAGCGGGGCTCCAGCGGACTTTTCCTGTCGAAGTTCCTAATCAGGACGGTGTCACCTGGTCGGACATCGTGCGGCTTTACATCAGTGTTGTCAGGGAAGGCTGCGGCAACCTGTGAACGACATGATTGGAGTGCAGACATCAAGGAGGCAAGGTAATCTGTCAGCATATTACAATCGACATCAGTAATTTTCTTAGGCATGGGCGTCCCCCACATATTCGGTGGTCTGCCAAAGACCACTTCGTACGGGGATAGTCCTGATCTCGAATGGGCAACCATTCTCATATAGAACAATGCAACTGGCAGGGCGACTATCCAGTCGACCCCTTTCTCTTTACAAACTTTAGCAAGGCGGGTCTTTAATGTCTGGTTATGCCTTTCTACAAGGCCTGCGGCTTCGGGATGTCGGACACAATGGAATCTCCACTGATATCCTAACAGAAGGGAAACATGCTTCATAAGTTCGGATGAGAAAGGCTGTCCGTTATCTGAATACACGACACGAGGCAAGCCGTATCGTGGGAAGAATTCTCGAACCAGCTGCCTGGCAGTGGTCGGGGCAGTGTAATCTGGGACTGGATATGCTTCGGTCCAACGGGAAAGTGCACAAACAACTACGAGGACATATTTGAATCCTCGACAACGGTCCATCTGGATATAATCCATCTGGAGGACTTCAAAAGGGTGATCAGGAGGATGAAATCCACCTTGCTCTACAGGAACGCTTTTACCGGGATTGAACTGACAACAGATCATGCAAGTACGCACTTTCTGTTTCGCTGCTGCTCGTAAGTGTTTGTTGTACCAGAGATTCTGTAAACTGTCTAACATAGCTTTCTCTCCTAGATGTGCCGGACTATGTGCTGTATTTATCATGATTTGAACCATTGAGTCGGGGAGAAACCATGTAGATTTTCCCTTTGTGACCCATCCTTGATCTGTCTGGATCCCTCCTAGTTCAGTCCATTTCTTTATTTCATCTGGAGTGGCATGTGTCTGAATATCGATTACGTCTAGGGTGGGATCCCTGACTGACATACACTGTGTTGGAACTATTGTCTTTGTCACATCGGTAGTCTGGGTGTGAGTCAATGCTGTATGTTTTGCTGTCTGGTCTGCCAGGTCATTACCCTGGGAAACAGAATCCGTAACTTTAGTATGTGCTTTACACTTCATGACGGATATGCCTGAGGGCAGATGTATTGCTTCTAACAGTGCTTGAATGAGGGGACCGTGTTGTATCTTGGCACCATGAGAGGTCAAGAAACCTCGTTCTTGCCATAACATTCCGAAGTCGTGTACGACTCCGAACGCATAACGGGAATCAGTGTATATGTTAACATTTCTGTTCTTGGCTAGTATACAAGCTCGGGTCAGAGCGATGAGCTCCGCCGCTTGAGCAGACAGTGTGTCAATACGATGTGTTTCTTTAACTTCAGTTTCAGTGGTCACTGCATACGCGGCCACTAATTCTCCTGTACTTGTTCTCATGCATGAACCATCCACATAAAGTGTCAGGTCTGGATTTGTCAGTGGAACATCTGTTAAGTCTCGTCGAGGCTTTGTCACTGCATTAATGATCTCTAAACAATCATGCGGGGCTGGATCTGTCATAATTGTAGGTAACAATGTTGCGGGATTCAGAATGCTGCAGCGTCTGATTTCTATGTGTGGCTGGAATAGTGTCAATTCATAACCTGTCAGTCGTGCTATAGTCAAGTGCTGAGTCTGAGTTCTGTTTAAAAGAACCTCTACAGAATGTGGAACTTGTACCGTTAATTGATGTCCTAAAACAATTGAGTCGCTCTGTCTGATTGCTAGTGCTGTTGCTGCTACTGACTTTAAGCACGCAGGGAGTGCCTGGGCTACTGAATCCAATGTACTTGAAAAATAAGCGCAAGGCTTATGTGAACCTGCTTGGTCTTGAGTGAGGACAGACAATGCTGTACCATCACGTTCTGTAACAAAAAGTGTAAAAGGCTTGCTGTAACATGGTGTCGCTAGAACTGGTGCTTGACATAAAGCTTTCTTTAATTCCTCAAAAACCTGTGTATGTTCCTGAGTCCAAGGGAGGGCAGTCGAAGTCGCTGCCTCCTGTGTTGTCAACTGAATCAGTGGTTTCGCTAGAAATGCATACTGGGGAATCCATTGTCTGCAGTACGAGGTGAGGCCTATAAAGGCCCGCACTTCCTTTTGTGTCTGGGGTTGTGGCATATTTACAATTAACTGAATGCGATCGGGAGTGAGCTGTCTCCCCACTTTGGACAGCAAGTGACCCAAGTACACAACTTGCTGAACACAGAATTGTAGCTTCGAAGGAGACACCTTGTGTCCCTTGTCGGCCAGAAAATGTAAAACTGTCAGTGATGCTTGTTCACATTCGGGCTCACTTCGTGCGGTGATCAGCAGATCATCGACGTATTGCAGTAAGGCAGTGTTAACTGGCATTATGATACAATCAAGTTGTCTTTTCAGTGCTTGGCTATAGATGCTGGGGCTTTCTGTGAACCCTTGAGGTGCGCATGAAAATTTGAAACTTCGTCCATTTAAACTGAATCCGAAGAGATATTGGCTCTCCGGGTCAATAGGTAAACTGAAGAAGGCGTTCTTGAGGTCAATTACAGTAAAGAATGTCGCTTCTGAATCAATAGCAGTCAATAAGGATGAGATGTCGGGAACCACAGGGTACTGTGGAACAATACATTTATTCAGTTCTCTTAAATCAATCACCAGCCGATATACTGGCGGTGCATTGGGATCAGTACGTTTAAGAATCGGAATGATAGGGGAATTACATATATTGGAGTCGGTCTCTACGACCACTCCTTGGTCAATGAGCTCTTCAATGATTTCCAGTAAAGCCACTACAGCATCGGGTGGTAACTTGTATTGTCTGATTCTGGGTAGAACAACACCTTGTTTGAGTGTAACACGGTATGGTGTAATGTGCATACAACCTACGTCAGTTGGGCCTTTTGCCCATAAGTGATCCGGTACATTTTTCAATCTGACATCAAACTCTCGTAATACATAATGACCCTTAAAGTCTCTCAAGAAAAGTCTAACTCCTTCCGGGGAACAGCAGATCACGGCTCCTAGAGCCTTCAATGTTTTTATTCCTAACAGATTTTCTGGACAAGATTTCGTAAGTAACAAGTCTGTAACACGTGATAATGGACCCACAGCCAGGGGGACTGGTTTTGATACCTCATTTACAATAGGCTGTCCTGAAAAACCAAGGGAAACATTCTGTGAGCCTGAGAGGGGTGCCCCTGGGACTTCATCATGGCTGATTGTGGTGCGACTTGCCCCTGTGTCAATTAAAAACCTTCGGTCTTTTCCTAATACTTGACTGTGTACATAAGGACCCTCTTGATCTACAGGAATTTCAATAAGAGGCAAGCCACCCTCCCTCTCTAGGCTGTTTCATGTGTATCGTGGATAATCGGGGTAATCAGATTGGGCATACTGGTACATCTGCTGCGAGACTTGCTGAGTCGCAGCAATGGGCTGTGGCTGTGACTGTGACTGTGACTGTCTCTGTGGTACCGCTACTGTCTGTACTGCATGTGGCGAAACATGCATAGGCTGTGTATTCTGTGAAGTCTGTTGCTGACCCTCATTTTGTCTAGGTGGATGCGGTCTTTCTTTAGTTTTACCTGTCGAGATATTATGTTTCAGAACTGGGCATTCATGTACGTAGTGACCTGGCTGCTTGCAATAGTTGCACGTCCCTTTAACGGGAGCTGCGGAATGGCCTGTCTGGGTCGTACCCTTTCTCTGGCCGTCGGCTGGAACCGATTGGGCCACTAACATTTTCATTTTCGTGTCTTTCATGCATTTCTGTTCCTGATCCTGTTCTTCTCTAATTCTGTTCTGATGATATTGTAACATCTGTAACATCTGGGATGGCGTATTTGCCTGCCAAGTACTTTCAACTTTATACACGCGGTTCTTAACTAATGGCAGGGAATTCTCGACTAATTTTGATACGAACAGATGCAGGTATGACTCACTACTTGGTTTAAGGCCACTATTAATAATGAAACATTTCTCGAATCTTGAATAGAAGTCACTAGTATCTTCATCGTGTTTCTGTTTACAGGACGAGATTGCGTCCCAATCTTCCTTTCTAGTTGTCAGTAATCTTGGGAGAACCTGTACTATCAAACCTGGTAATGCTTTAGTTTTCTCCCCAAGGCCAGGCCCAGGGGTACGAAGTTTCTCCTCGTCCTCTATTTCTGTCCACACAATCTTTTTATCTCCCACCTCCCATTCTCTTTCCTTCAGTTGCTCGTAGATGCCCGTGGGCAGCAGTACCTTTAACATTTTCATAATATCTTCATATGTGTAATCTCCCATTAGTAACATGTCTTTAAGTTCTCTGTGAAAACCTGCAGGGTCTTTATCGTGACACGGTACTAGTTTCTTCATTTCCAATAGTTCTAACTTGGTCAGAGGTGTGTGTACATACACACGTTTCAAGGCGTTATCAGGACCCATGACTGGGTGTACTTCTCGTAAGGGGTTCTGACTTTCGATGCCATGCAGACGCTCCATGTGATACATTTTTCTTTCTGGGGGCGGAGCGGGAACGTATTCAGAGCTTAAGAACGTGTTATACCTGTGCCGTTGTTCTAGAATTATTTGAATTAATTTGGTACTTAGGCCTCTCCATCTATCCATGAATAGTGCTTCTAATGTATCGTGTAAGGGACCTGGGTCAGAATGTTGATATCTGAATAACGTGAGAAGGTGCTGAATCATGTATACACCTGCTAATTTCTGCTCGTCTGGGGAAAGGTTCAGAAATGTCTGCGCTACGGTGTCATCATGGTATATGTTCGGATTGTCAGCCCATAATACGGCTGACCGGGCTAGTTCTTGTTCATCCATAGAATTTAATACATGGTACCCCATTCGTTCTCGAAGCATTTTATCAGTCTCTTGAAACTGATGTTCAGGAGAATTCGGTTTTGTTATGCCAGAGAGGAAGACTCTCTTGCTTTCTGGACGAATGCCTTTCCTAAGATAAGTTCCTTTACCTACATACGCTATCATGTCTGTAGTCTTTTCTGATTCTCCAGGTCCTTCCTCCTCTTCAGAGGAAGCTTCTTCTTTCTCATTCTCGTGTACTTCTATTACTGCACTTCTTATTTTCCTGTACAAACTGGCTATGCAATTCTGTTTATCATGCTTTCCTTCGGCTATATTTTGACCCCACTTTGTTAGGGCATCCATTTCCTCCTGTTCTGTCTCAGGCCTGTCTCGTTCTCGTATAAAGCAATTTATGAAAAAGCGTAATATATATGCTTGAGTGTCGACTTTCTGATGTGCCATGGCTTCCTTAATACTTTCAGGGTTTTCCCCCGTCCGGACAAAATGATATATCCTATCTAGGTGTTCTTTCATTCCTGAGAATAACACTAGGTAATCTGTAGCTTGTCGTAAACGTAGCGATGCCATCAACATCCTATCGTCTTTACCGGGTACTGGATCGTATCTGCAAACTTGAAGCGGTTCTTTGAGTATGTCGAGACGGGGTGATTGGAATGAAAAAGGCTTCTGCATGTCCCTAAGGTTTAATCTGTGTGTTGCTGGCGGGGTCTGGTAACCCCTAGTCGCACCTCCTGAGGCGGAGGCTTGAGCATTATCTCTCTGTGGAGTCTGTATTTGTACTTGAACTTGTCTTTTAGTAGGATCGGGCGCAAGCGGATTCGGTATTTTAACCTTAGGTGAGGGAAGTGGTGGAGGTGGAGGAACGACAGGCTGTCGGTCAGGGGGAACTTGTTGCGGTAATGGCGGGGTGCGGTCTGGAGGCGTGTTGCCATCTCCGTCACCGTCAGTAGGCGGGACGCGGGCACGTGGATTTGTGTAAGCGGGTGCTACATCATTTAGATAGGAATTCAGAAAGATGTCTTTAGTAGTCCTGTGGTTTACTTTAATTGGAACCAATGGTGGTGGCAGATTTTTCGGCATTTCTGAAGTGGCCTCAGGCGTACCTTCGGCTACTAAGTACATACCATTTACAAGATTGTTTCGTGCGCGGTCTACTTGTTCTGATTTTACTCGAATCCCTTCAGTAACTAATTCGTTCTCTCGGGCTTTATCTGATTCTTCTCTGTGTCTGTCTTCTCTACGGAGTGCTTTTTCAGCACGTTTATGTGATTCTTTACGCCAAAATTCTATGGCGTCTTTCTGAGATTGTCTGGCTTTCTTTTTCCATAATGCTTCTTCTACCTTCATGATGCACTCGGCATCCCATGTTCCGGTAACAGGCCATCTGTGTCTTTCGTCTAGATGCTTAGTATAATCGGCCCATAAATCTAGATACAATATGGCGTCTATGCCATGTTTCTGATACATGAAGTTTCCAGGAGTGTCCCTAGGGGGAATAGGAATTTCTTCCTCTAGTATCCCTTTTCTAGTTCCTATCTGTTTTAACTTATTGAAAAACGGCATCTTGTCTACTTAGTACTGAATGCTCAATCCTAGCTGTTTAATTCTGACTCTGAACACAATTAATTACACAAGAACACAGTAATGCACATTAGAAACAGTCACTCATACCACGACATCAAACACATAAAAAGAGACATTTGAAACATATATAACTACCCCCTATACTGGATGTACTGCTAAACAGCACAGATACACTGCTGAGAACAGTGCAAGAACTAGGATAACTGATATACTGCTAAACAGTACAGATACACTGTCTAAAACAGTGCAGACCGAATTTGTGTACCCAAACCCGTCTAGATACGTCCCAGCAATGGTACTCACCGGGAAGCACGGAAAACAGAAGGCCTCGGAAAACTCGACTGGACTGGACTCGACTCGCCACGTTGATACTTCGGAAAACTGGTGGGCCTCTTGACACCTCGGACCTTGCTTCTTTCGGCTAGGCTCTGGTCGGGATCCTCCGCGCTCCTCACCGCCTCGTCTGGGTGCTAATTGCAGTCTTCGTCACCTCCGTGGGCCAGAGGGAGATACAGGAAATCCTGCCGGTACGCGTAGTTTCTGTCTAACTGATGGCAGGGGACAGAGTTTGCAACGCACCAACCGGCGCGTGAGGTGGGGGAGGGGTCCCTATTCGGGCGCCAAAATAATGTGGTAAATATTTGATTTACCGTCTTAATTTCTATGCAGGTAAGTACTTAATCAATAATAACTCAATCGGAAAGAAAGACGCAGAGTCCGTGGTGTTAGAGTTCTTAGGGGTTTTATTCCTTAAAAAGGAATGGTCATGACCGGATATCTGGTTCCTGCCACCACTGAGGGTGCAGGAAGGGATAGAGCAATATTTTATTGACAATACATAGCTTATATACTTGAGTTACATTATAGAAACCAATATAGTAGGCGTAACAGCTGAGAGAAACAAGATAAAATACACACGTGGTAATAATACGTAATTAGAAGGCGTGAACTAGGCGTGAACATAGAGGTGTGTGTAGAAAATAAGAAGTATTGATGTACATAAGCAATGTTCATTTCCCTTTTCCCACTCCCCTCCCTGCACGCACCATGAATATTGTAAAGCATTGACTGCATCCCTCAGCCCGCAAAGGCCTGTACCCATGTGTACATGATAGCCATTTTAGGCACCTTGGCCTCTTGCCCACTCATTAGAATCACTGGCTTCCCTCCTGCGCGCATTTGAGCACCCCCCCCTCTCCCACTCTCACATACATAGACCATGAAACCCAGCACTCTGCGCGACCCTGCTATGAAAGGCAACCCTCCTGCTTGACCCAGGCACCCCCCCCCCATTTCCCTCTTGAAGAGGCATCCTTCGCCTCAGCTGACACAGCCCCCCAGTTGTATCTGACTGCCCCTGTTCTCTCATGTACAGGTCATAAGATCTCTCTCTCTCTCTCTCTCTCTCTCTCTCTCTGCGCGACTCTGGCCCTGCATGCACCCTGACCCCCCCCCTCCTTCTCCTCATATGAGCAAGTCATAAACCCTCTTCTTTCGCAAAGCCCTGTCCTTGAGAGTCACGGCCGCGCCTGACCAGCACCTCCTTCCCTTCCATGAATGCCCCTCTATTGACGAGCCCTCCCTCCGCGCTCGATTGTCCACGCAGGCATGAATACCACTCCTTTGATGACCCCTTCCCCCGAGTTCGGCTGACCACACATGTCCGAGGCCATCGCCTAAGCCAGGAGATACCATTTACTGCCCTTATTGTATGCCTAGCCACCCCACCCCCTGGGACATGATCAGGCGCACACATCCTACGACACACTCAGTTGCACGATCGCCCTTCCCTCTTATCAGCAGGTCAAGGGTCCCCATTGTGAATGTATGTGGAGTAGGATCATCACGAGGATTATAGGAATGTTTTCCTTTTGCGACACACTGACCTGATTGTATCATCAAATGTTCTACAAATGTATAAAAGCCAGAGTCTCAAGCTCACTTGTCAGAGCACCTCCCGAAAGACACTGTGTTTCGTGTCCGAAATGACTGGCTCTCCTCATGAGAAATAAACCCTGTTCTTGATTCCTGCTCCCAGCGCCCGTCTCTTTATTTGGTAAATTATTCGGAATGGAAACTAAGAGGCGGTTTGCGCCAGCAGCCTGGGCATTGATAGAATTATGGGCTCACTTTCAACAATTGGCGACCCAACGCGGGGTCCATCAGTGACATAGGGTTCGGTAAGAGAGATCCAGACGAAGAAGTGAACGTCTAAAATGATCGGAGTATACCTGCCTTGAGAGGGCCCTAGCCCGGCTGCTGATCGACAGAACTTCACCAATTCTGAACGGACCTCTCTTGAGTGACCTATTGTCCTGACTGGAATCCCACAGGAATGCTACATGGAGTAAGAGAACGATCGGGCGCTGGAGGAGGGAGTCGAAGAACTGTCCGTATGGTCCGGTCCGGGTAAGATTAAGTAGGGTGTTTTTACGCCTGATTGGTAGGGTGGTTCTATCCACCTGATTGATTGATTGATTGTATTGAAATCAGTATTTGTATACTGATATTGTATTGGTTGGTATTGGTTCATTTAGCTTTGAGGGCTACTTGACATATTGGTTCTCTTTTGAGAACGAGACATTCTCTGTTTGCAAACAGCGGCGAATAGGAACGTCGTCCCTCTTTGCAGATAGAGAAGGGTAGGTAATGCAGACTTTTGTCCCCGTTGTAATCCGTCATGCCTACTTTTCTCCCCACTGATTGTTTGAAGTCGATTAATAATCGATTGTTGCTCTTTGAGATCTTCCCTGTCTACAAACTGAGACGAGTAGAAATATTCTGTCTTCCTTTTTGGATAGCGAAGGGCAGGTAATGCAGACATTTGTCCCCGTTGTAATCCGTCATGCCTGTTTTTCTCCCCACTGATTGGTTGGTTGCCTGGACATTGTTGTTCCAGGAATTGTTTCGTTTGAGGTATTTTCTATTTGCAAACAACGTGAAATAGAAACACTCTGTCTAGTCTTTGCAAGTAGAAAAGGGTAGGTTATGCCCCTTTGTGAATTCGTCAGTCCTACCCACTCCCCACTGGTTGGTTATTGTGGGGTAGCTCGCATGGTCCGCCCAGGAGACTACTCTTATGGAGGACATATGCTCTCTACTCATGGGCCATTTAATAGAAATAGACCGACTGGTCCGTCCAGGAGGCTACCCTAGTAAGTGGAAGTACATCGCTCGGTCTGTCCAGGATGATACCCTAATGAAGGAATATATGTTCCCCTTTTGATCGATAATCTCGTTCCACCCCGGACCATTTATTGGAGGGGACTCGTCTGGTCCGTCCAGATGTACCCCCCCCTAGTGAAAAGGACACATAAAAATATGAAGTGATCACCGTTCCCTACTAACAGAAAGCTTTAGCTCGAAACACTCTAAGGAAGAGAAAGAAAAATAAAAAGAAATCAGGCTAAGTCAGTAACCCCCTGATGAGCTTTTGACTTCACCAAAAATAAGAAACATTAGAAATAATTCGTAATAAGAAATGTAAAAAGGCGAAAAGATTCGATAGCAGAACATAGCCACGAGGTAGCTAGGCTTCACTGCCTGTTCCTGTTCCCAACATGTCTGCCTCATTGCCCGCCCCGCCCAAATAACGGTCACATGAAATAGAAACAACTCGATAGGCACCTACCCCCGTTCCGGAAGCTCCCGAAGTGCAACAGGTCCGCGGTTACGCCCATCCGGAAGGCGAGGCCTGGAGGCACGAGGGACTCGCCTGGCCACGGTCAGGAGGAGATGACGTTGGGCAGGCGGTCCAAAGGATGACAAGGACCTCTCCGTCTTCTCCCTTCTGCCGCCCTGCAGGCCGCGGGGAGAGAGGGGGCTGTCTTGCCTTGGCCACCGACCACCCCTCTCTCTCACCCGATCCGGCTTTTGCCAAAGGCCGACGCCAAAGCGAGAACGGCGGCGAATCAAGTAGTCCCGCCACATTTCAAATTCGCCGCATGCCATCGCCTGCTGGTCCAGAGCCGAAGCCAAGGCAAGAACGGCGGCAAATCAAATAGTCCCGCCAGATGCCAAATTCGCCGCCTGCCTGCATAGGTGCAGGCAGTCCCGCCACATTCCACGCTCCCTGGAGAGTTGAAGGTAGTCCCGCCACATGTCGCCAAGGGAAGGGGGGGGCTGTCTTGCCTCAGCCGCCGACCACCCCCCCCCCATCATCAATGGCTGGCACGGCCAATGTCGAAAACGATGGAGCTGGGGAACGGCGCAGGGTCGCTGGAAGGGGGAGGTGGCGCGAACGACCCTCCCCCACCTCCCTCCAGGTGGAGGCTTCCAGCGACACCCCAACACTCTTTGCTTAAAGAGGGTCAACATCAAAAAGCGGTCTTCTGCCCAGGACGGGCACACGCTCCATATCGTCTCTCCTCGACCTTGAAGATTCTATAAGAGCCGGGGGGCCCCCGACCCTCTGCATGGGTGCCCCCGCCCCCTTCACTGGGAACCACGACATCGGTGCTACTCCTGCCGGCACCAGACTCGGATCGGAAATGGCTAAGATGCCGCCACGGCACAGGCTTGTTCAGTTCCGGAGGAACACCAGAATGACCCGGTAGGAAAATTGTTGCCGCCCTTCCCACTCTTTGACTCATGGTCCATATTGTTAGACTGTTAACCACATAGCACGAGACTTTTTGAACTGCCAACGGAAAGTCTGAGCCAACCATGTGAGACTAGAGACACTCTGACTGTGCTGGAACTTGCCTGACCCCACCCAAAATGGCGCCGACACAAAATGAGACGTTTTTAATGAACTTTGTTGCACCCTGATTGCGCAAGCTTTTTGCCCCGAGATATATATAACGTTTTGGATAATGAAAGTAGATATGAAGGATATTGAGCATGTGCTTGGACAATGAATTGACTTAGGGTGGGTACTGATTATGAGTTGGAAAATGAATTGGTGTAATTTAAGGTAATGAATGATCATTGGATGATGTATTTATGAATGTATTAAAGATGAATTACTGACATGCATCATGCTTGCTCTGTAGGGGAGTTTAATATGATTTTATTGCACTGCCGCACTTTATGCAATGAACTGCCACCAGCTTCGTTCTTCCCATGTACAGTTCCAATCTGCTCCGTGGCTAGCCCACCGGGTTGTAGGCCTGTATTTATGTGTCAACCCTCTTTATTAAAGGTATTTTGGAAACGAAAGCATAGTTGTAGCGGATTGCATTAATGAGTTTTGAATGTATTACTACTATGAGCAACGAGAAAGTATGATGAAGGCTAAAGGTTAAAAAGGACCCGATATTTAGCAGCCACACTATGTGTGACAGGCAGCCGGAAAGGTGCTTTAGAAGCCCTAAAACGACACCACAGAAATGCCACCTGACCGCCACCCTTGTACCCGATCAAAAGGGGTTACGACCAAGTAGCTCATGTCGCACAGATCGTCAATGATTATCTGTCTGACCTTTCTGGTCCATCTGGGCTTAAACGCCGTGATGGTAGGGAAATGCACTACGTGAAAATAGGTCGAGTATGTGGTAGGTAAAGCATTTCCGGATTACTGCACGTTGATAAGGTTTTGAATGTTGCCCCCCCACCCCTTCTTTTTCCTCCCTTCTGCAGGTCACGTCGGAACACTGGCTGATGTATGGATGGACGACGACCGAACCGCCGATGAGAGGGGGAAAAGGGGAATATGAGCATGGTCCTTAGGACAAATAAAAGTTTTTAAAAAGACGTAGACTTAAACATGACTGTTCCTCCTTAGAACATAGCAACAGGAGGATGGACTGACATAGAGACTGGACAAGTACTGAATGACAAAATTTTTTGACTAGAAACGACGCGTTAAATAATGTAACTGGACGTTTTGACTAGGTAGGGAAAGGACAAAGAAAAATTGTACGGGTAAGGGTTACCATGGCACCACCCGCCTAGGAAGCTAGAAATGTTGCCGATGTTCAAAATGCACTGCCCCCTTTCTCACACTCTTACAGATATAGCCAAGCTGTCCGATTGTTTTCCCGATCAATACTTGCCGTTGCCTCAGCCTGGAGAACTTCCCACCAAAGGAGGGAACAGAAAAATGGTTTAAGATCCAACCATGGGTAACTAGCGCGACCAGGTTAATTTCCGATCAACCAACCGAGGTGTGAGTATTGGTAATTGGGAACGCTCGCAGGCGTGACAAACGAGAAGGAAAAGGGGGGAAGGGCAGAAAGAGCTAAGCACGTAGATAAATAGGATAGTAAAGATACGTAGGATATATATAAAAACAGATGTTGTAGACTAACAATTGTTTCCTGTCTTGTTGTGAATGTCTTGTATATGTGTAATACATGTGCCGTCTTCCCTGTCTGAGTTTGTGTGTGTGTAACGTACGAATATATGTCTCCCCTCTGTCTATATCTGCTTGTTACCCGACCTTCGCTGTTCTGTGTTGTGAGCGCACTAAATGACCTATTTTCGTACACGTCTCTCTCTCTCTCTCTCCACCCTTTTTTTCTCTCTCTCTACATGTCATACGTGTACCGAATGGCTCGTTTAGATTGCGGACGACTCTCACTCTCTATGAGAGTCTCCCTATTTTCTCTCCCTCTTTTTGGTAAAATTGTGCCCCACCGGCACCAGTCTGATTTGATACATATTGAACACGAAGGTGTTCAGCGAAATTGACCGAAACTAAAATGACTGTATCTCGCCATGTTACTGCCTCTCCTTTCTGCAAAATGAATGAACTTGAATTGGCTGAGAAGGAAAGGACAGGTAAGACGGCTAAGGTCCCCCGATTTGGCCTCTTATAGGGGAACTATATGTCAATGGCATCCTAATTTTTATTGTTAGAGACAAGCGCCAAGGTCCAGATTGACCCCCAATGCCCAGATTGCCCCACCCCTTTGCACCCAAGCACGAATGCCCGAAGCGTCCCCGCCCCACTTGATCGACCCCAGCTACTGTCCCCGATATATATATCTGATGACCATGAGTAACTGCCGCCCCTCGAGAAAAACATGTTTGACTCTGTCTTTCAATGATTGCACCCCCGCTTGTTTTAAAGAGTTAGCCAGCTCTAAAGGGAAATGTAAGACTGTTAAGGCTCGAATTAGAAGGACGAGTCTCTCCTGAATGTTGTCAATCTTGGGGTTTTTGTTGAAATACGCAGGTGATAAGAGTCCGACCTCTGTCCATATATGTCATGAACGAACGCCGATTAGACTTGGTGCGAACGCAGTAGAAATACCCACCTACTTACTTCATGGTAATAGACTTCTGACTATGACCAATGAGCATAACGCCAGGTGCTAGGATTGCGAGTGGAATTCATATGTAAAAATCTCTTCTCCTGCCAGTTCTCTAAAACTTGTTTTTACCCATTTAAAGATACTCAATCACCGGAGGAGAAGGGCCGGACGTGACGCACAGCGTGGCTGCAGATCATGAGACACATGCGACCTCAACCAAAGGTGGAGCCGCAGGACAACAAGAAACGGGACGAGGCAGCACTCTCAAAGGCGGTAAAAGAAAGAATGAAGGGCTGTCCTGAAGCTCTCTGTCCGCCAACCCACGTGTGCCTGGAGCCTCCGTCCCTCTTTTCAAGCCCGATTGATGGGCCTGCTTGCTTGTTACCCATTGCTCCCTTGGTCCCTTTGGTGTGTCCCGGGAAAATCTGCCCCCACTCCGCCCTCTCACTCCCATCGACTAACGAAACCGCACACCCTCTTTTCCATGCGACTCTCTGCTGAAAGGAAGAACAGCATCTAGATGGAAATGGGGTTACGCCACGGAAATATAGGTGCCAAGCTTAAGGCGCCACTCAAAGGATTGGTTAGGGAACAGGACTGTGGTCTAACAGCAGAGGACTGACCGCACCCTGCAACGCGTAAGGATAGAACCGAGCTGGACCTATAGCTCCACCGCGGGTGCTCAACAGCGCCAACGAAAGGACACGGACTAGAGCCTACCAGTGATGGCTCACTGATAAAAGACACTGTGACGAAGAGATCTTGCGTATTGAACTGAATTCCTCCCTTGACTACTTGGTCAAAATGTTCATTGGTCACATTTTTAAGTCAGAAACATTTATGCTATGTAGTGATTTGAAATGATAGGAACTCGACAAATGCCATCCCCTATGTGCTGCGTTCTGCCATACACATCAACTGTCCATGATTATATGTCATATGTTAGTATTGACAAATGCAAATTCTTCGATCGCACCTGTTTATATGTACCTTCATCGACTGCAAAAATGAACTTTGCTATGTAAAAAGGGGCGACTGTAGAAAATAAGAAGTATTGATGTACATAAGCAATGTTCATTTCCCTTTTCCCACTCCCCTCCCTGCACGCACCATGAATATTGTAAAGCATTGACTGCATCCCTCAGCCCGCAAAGGCCTGTACCCATGTGTACATGATAGCCATTTTAGGCACCTTGGCCTCTTGCCCACTCATTAGAATCACTGGCTTCCCTCCTGCGCGCATTTGAGCACCCCCCCCCTCTCCCACTCTCACATACATAGACCATGAAACCCAGCACTCTGCGCGACCCTGCTATGAAAGGCAACCCTCCTGCTTGACCCAGGCACCCCCCCCCCCATTTCCCTCTTGAAGAGGCATCCTTCGCCTCAGCTGACACAGCCCCCCAGTTGTATCTGACTGCCCCTGTTCTCTCATGTACAGGTCATAAGATCTCTCTCTCTCTCTCTCTCTCTCTCTCTGCGCGACTCTGGCCCTGCATGCACCCTGACCCCCCCCCTCCTTCTCCTCATATGAGCAAGTCATAAACCCTCTTCTTTCGCAAAGCCCTGTCCTTGAGAGTCACGGCCGCGCCTGACCAGCACCTCCTTCCCTTCCATGAATGCCCCTCTATTGACGAGCCCTCCCTCCACGCTCGATTGTCCACGCAGGCATGAATACCACTCCTTTGATGACCCCTTCCCCCGAGTTCGGCTGACCACACATGTCCGAGGCCATCGCCTAAGCCAGGAGATACCATTTACTGCCCTTATTGTATGCCTAGCCACCCCACCCCCTGGGACATGATCAGGCGCACACATCCTACGACACACTCAGTTGCACGATCGCCCTTCCCTCTTATCAGCAGGTCAAGGGTCCCCATTGTGAATGTATGTGGAGTAGGATCATCACGAGGATTATAGGAATGTTTTCCTTTTGCGACACACTGACCTGATTGTATCATCAAATGTTCTACAAATGTATAAAAGCCAGAGTCTCAAGCTCACTTGTCAGAGCACCTCCCGAAAGACACTGTGTTTCGTGTCCGAAATGACTGGCTCTCCTCATGAGAAATAAACCCTGTTCTTGATTCCTGCTCCCAGCGCCCGTCTCTTTATTTGGTAAATTATTCGGAATGGAAACTAAGAGGCGGTTTGCGCCAGCAGCCTGGGCATTGATAGAATTATGGGCTCACTTTCAACAGTGTGTGCTAGAAACGTCATGAGTAGGTGTCATAAGTGGGTGGTAACAAAAAGCAGAATCTTGCAATGTCAGCAGAAATCTGAGGCCTGGATGCGCGCGCAGCTGCATGACGTGTGATTGACGTGAAACTGGAGGGTGCAGGGGACTTGACATTTACAGTGGCGGAAAGAGACAGAAGTCTGGCATGTCAGATCAACTCGTACCTCTATCATATCTGATATCTGATGTTTGGGAACCATACTATCTGGGCGGAAAGGTCTCTGGGGCAGAAGCTATTCTATACTGACTGTGAGTGCGTGTATAAGCGTCTAAGTGTCTGCATGAGATGCGAGGGGGGCATGGGCCTTCCATGGTAACAGAGGCTATGAATTACTTGCACGGAGACAGTAAGGCCAGGCCCTTCGCTCTGCAGCTGGGGGAATGTTTACTTAAACTAGTAGGCAGGAATGCATTTTCGGAGAGGGAAACAGATAACTTGAAGGTTGAATTCAGTCTTGGCAGGCAGCAGGCTGAGCTAAACGCGGTGAGCCGCGCAAGGAGTAAGGCAGAGGTCACGGGTACAGAGACAGCCTGGGCTGAGGCTTTCAGAGTCAGAAAGCAGAAAAAGGCTCGATGGCAGAATTCAGGGCCTGCTTCGCCAGAGCTGAAAAACGTGTAAAGTATACCACAAAAAGACGTTGGCATGGCATACTTAGGAACGGACTATTCAACCCATTTTGGGTGGGTCTGAAAGAGGACATGTTAACGTTGGACGCAAATGTATTTGCGTCTTCATAGCTGGCACAGGAGGGAAGTTACATGCACTTTAAGCTCGTACATGGAGACGGTGGGGTACACGATAGGGAACATAACTTGACCAAAAATGTATATTTCCTCAAACAGGATAACGAGCCATGGGTGAAGAGAAGCATGTACCTTCACATTTGTTGGTGTGTATAAGGTGCCAAATGTTCAACTAGCATGTAATGAGCATTGAGCGTGTTTAGTGCCTCAGCAGCCCGTGGGTATAGCAGTTTAGCAGCTTAGCAGATGAATGAGCCAGACGTTCCTGCAGTGTGATGTTAAAGTCCCCTCCCCATACCATCAGCCTGGGTCCCCAATCTGCCTCCAGATGTTGGGGATAAAGTCAGCGTCATTAGTATTTGGCCTGTATCCTGCAGTCATAATAATTGGTTGTGCGTATAGTGTGCCCACCGGAATGACTAATCTACCATCTTTATCCGTTAAAGAGTTAGTGTTGCACCATGGCAATCCCTTCTTAAAGAGAATAGTAACACTGCAGGCATAACTGGAATAGACAGGGGAGTTGGATTCCCCCCACCACCTGGCCCTGTGCAATTGAAGGACAAGTGAGTTTCTTGCAGGAAACAAATATCTACACAGTTGTGCACTAGATATGGGTGAATTCATCAGGATTTGCGGTGATGATTAATGCCATATCAGATATGTTACATTCGCCATGTCAGTAGTTAAAGCGTGTGTATCAACAGAACTCGTGGTGTATCTAATATGAGTGTGTGCACGATGAACCTTATTGTTGTGTTTAGTGTAACTTTCGAATTTGAGTATGTTTTCGGTACAAAACTTGTAAAAACTGAACATGTAATCTTGCCATGCACAACCCCTCACCACCCAAAGCCAATTCAAAAACTTGAATTTCCCTCAAGTGAAAATTGGCTATATTGCACTGGCAGTTACCACTCCGCCAACTCCAAACCCCCAAAAAGTTTGAGACATTTTACCCTCACAGCACTTAAAGCCACAACCAGGAAACAAAAATAGGTACTTGTGGGAATTATCCCATGGGGCTATGGTCACACCATGCGGACACCCCTGACTCAAGGCCAGGGTGGCCGAGCAATAGTTCCATGAGGGGATATAATAGCTTATAGTGTAATGTGGTTGTGTCAAACCGCCATTTCCAGGGACTAACACAAGTAAAGTTCACTGTTGCAGTTCAGGTATTGGACTAGTATAGCACAATGGGGCATATTACCAACAACTAGCGATAATTTTTGTCTCTAACTTGTTTAGAGACAAAAATTATCGCCGCACATCGGCGATTTTTATCGCAGATAAACCTTGCTATTAGCAAGGTTTATCGCAAATGCGATAAAAAACGGCCGCAATGCATGAATATCGCTGAAAAGTCAGCGATATTCATGCATTATCGAGCAAATGCTCTTAGCCATGTTATCCACCTCCCATTGGATAACATGGCTAAGAACTGCTCAGGGCAGGTGTTAGCTTTTGGAGATATTCGCGCTTAGCGCAAATATCTCCAAAAGTTGGTAATAGGAGATAGCGATGTTAGGGACTGTTTCCAGTCGCTAACATCTTGGCACGCCCACTTTGCATGTCATTAGTGATAAATATCACTGACATGCAAAGCAGGGCCCAAGATGGTCGCTATCTCCTATTAGCTGTCACTAACTGGTGTTAGCGACAGCTTGGTAATAGGGAGATAATTTTATCTCCGCTTTCTTGGCTTTTAAAGCCAAAAAAGCGGAGATAAACCCCCTTGATAATATGCCCCATTGTCTTTAGGGCCCTGTCCGAAACAGCACGTTGGCCCAGGGCTATTGGCTGTCACTAGTGAGTTCTTTGGCATGTGACAGTGCGGCTTTTAGATCTGTAAAGAATCTCAGCCTCCCATCGCACATGATGCTCAACTTAGCAGGGTAAAGGGGGGCGTATGGGATCTAGAGCCTTTGGAAGATTTGTTTTGCTGGCAGGAATTCACACCGCGCCACCTGCACCATTAGAGTGGAGTGTGGGAAGAAGGATAGGGTGTTGCCCTGGTGTCTGACTTCCCCCTTTTCTCTAGCCCTCCACAGGATTACATCACAATCTATGTAGTTTAGCAGGCGAACGATTATTGAGCTCACAGGTGCGCCAGGTAGTGGCCTTGGTCTCAGCAAATTATAGGCTCGCTCTACAATGAATAACGCGACAAATCTGCCCCAAGCAGTTTGCAGAACAGTGACTCTAGATAGTCCTCCATTCTAGGATTCGGGGATGCCTAGGATACTTATATTGTTTGGATATGACCTCCAGCAGTAGGGCACGTATGCCACTATCTTGCATTATTGTGTCTTCAGTCTGCCTGCCCTGCTCTTCCGCATCCTGCTATATTTCTCCATGGCATCCCATACGTCTGTTTTAAAATGTTAGCTTAGACTGTTTTGTGTCCTATTTCCCCATGATGCCAAGTTTGAGGAGACAGTGGTCCAGCGAAATACAGCAAAGGGAAGGTGTAACAGCACGTTTTTAAGTTGTAGCAGTGCTGATGTCTTGGTGGTCATTTCCCTCCCCTCAAACCTCAAGACTGCCAGGTATCAGTGATGTTGCAGGCCTCTGCAAGAAAGATATATTGGTGGTAGGTGGTGAGCAGCTACAACTGCGGGGGCAGAGTACACTATGACTTTGCTCTTCGTGTGACCAGGTGTATAGCAATGGCACCCGCAGAAAATGAGCTAGGTCTCAAATCCCAACGGTTTGCAGCTTGCGTCCAAGATGAGAGGATCAGCCTCCCACACCCTCCTGCTCGTCAGATCAAACAGATGTACCCAGTGCATGTGGCGACCCCAGGGACACATGTATCAGACCTTGAGTGGAAGAATCGATGGGCCGTGGGGTCCAGGGGGAGTGGGAGACTGCGCTCCACTGGAGGAGACATGCCACAGGCCTAGGCTTCACCCCCCACCAGCACACCCTCTAGCTGTGTAGTCTGTCACAGCAGTCACGAATGTGCAGCACGGGTCTTCAGGCTTTGCAAAAGACTGACAGGCAGGGCATCCCGCACCAGTCCAGGCATATGCAACCAGCTGCAGCTCCAGACAGCCACCTCGGTAGGCCCAGTAGCGTGCCTTCCGGCCCACACGACAGCCCCAGCAGGTGCACACCACTCTCAGCCTCACAGAGAGGCTGCTTCTATCACCCCGGGTCCGGCCACACCCGACGCAACTGTGGGGCAAGCGCCGGGGTCACATGGGCAAATGTGCGGAGAGTCAGAGTGGGTCAGCAGCTCACCAGCTCCTGGATTATGCCAAATAGAGCACTCGGCTGGCAAAGCCCACTCAAGGTGTGACTATCTTGCAGCGAGCTAGACCATGCCGCAGCTTACATCAGGTTTGCCTGCACATCCTTCTGAGTCCTGCATGTGAGTAACATGTGATTTTGAAAAGCAAGTGAGCTAATGTGACATCAACCTGGAGCCTATTGGGCACTACCCACAAGATCTGTTGAGAAAATGCGATGGGATGGATGTGCTGTAATTGCCCTGACAGGTGAACAATTCAGAAGTATGCAATGGTGAGGTATCTACACAGTGCACAAGGACATTGTGTCCCAGGTCTGGACATGTGTCACTACACCCTTTACACATAGCTGGGTTCCCCTTGCTGGTACCTTCTTGCATGCTGCATAACATTCCCCATAGAGTACTTAGATGGTACCTAAATGAGTGTTGTGTGTTGATGTTTGTGCCCATTATTTCACCCATTAAATTTAGTTTAGGAATGGAGATTAGCAGGGCTCAGTATGTCTTTTGACATACACTTACAATTCCTGTACCCACAGGGCCAAGTCCAGGCTGCACATTTCATGACACAGGATGTGATGAACAAGCTACATGTGTACATTTGTTGTGTGGTTGGCACACATATATCTGAAGTTTGACACTACTTTAGCATTCTGCATCTACAATGTTCCCATGCATTGGACAGCAGAGAGTGTTATCTATGACCACAATGTCTGAGTTATGTGTCCTTCTCCAACAGATAACATGACTGCAGAGGAGAAATGGCAATTCCACATCAGTAAGACACAATACCAGTACATCAGTCGTATCTCAAAGGGGTTCATGAGGATGGGCCTCAGATTCGACAAGAAAAAGGCTGTCGAAATATGGGTCTCACCTGCTCTCTGGGAAAGTATCACCAACTAGAAGAGACACCAGGGCCTACAAGGACATGGGACATGCAGGAGGACAGGAGTCTCAAGCAGGACCCTCATCTGCAGCTACACCTGTGGCAGGTCAAACTCCACAACACAGTGTGGGACAATCTGCAGATCAGGAGGTGACTTCCCAGGTTGTGGCCTTTTTTAAATTGATACTAGCGGGTCTGGAGCTGGAGATGGCCACGCTATTGCAAAAGGTGGACACGCTGCAGCAGTCTGTAGACCACATCCTGCAACAGCTGTAGACCCCCAAATGGACTAATAAGTTTCTGCTCAGTATGGAATTGTTACTTTATTATAATACGAATATTTTAATAGTTAAGATCAGATTAGTTAGGGTTAGAATAGGATGGTGTAGATTTTGATAATATTTAAATTCTTTGTAATAGTAATTTTACAGTGTAGGTAGAATGTGGGTGGGTGGGCTCTGGTTCATATGTTTGTATAATGTATGTGTCTTAAAAAAACAAGAAAATAAATCTATTTTTGTGTAGGCTTCAATGTTTAGTTAGTTGTTATATAGGTTAAGTATATGTTCATCCAAAATGCATTCATGTGTTAAAGAGCTGGTGGGGAGTAGGTGGTTTAGTTGTCTTCTGTGATACATGTGTAGCGTAGATTTAGTTAAGGTTAGTAAAGGTAGATTAGTAAGTCTTAGATTTGGCTAGTTTTGGTCAAATATGTTAGGTGCCAGATTTGTGCATTAGGATTAGTAAGGTTTCTACATTAGTTTTAATATTTATTTTTTCTCTTTTATAGTAATTAAAATACATGTTTTGGCTGTGTCGCGACATGCCCGATCTGGAGGAAGAAGGGACCGATAAACTCTTTCCCCCTCATGCCGCTCCCAAATTTTATTCACAGTCACAATGGGAACAGTTTCTGGAGAACGACCGGGGCCCCTTTTAGATTCCTGTCTTCCTGGATGCTGAGCAAACCCATGTGATGCTGTCACATGCTCTGCCGCCAACCAATGACGACGCGAGGGAGGCCCTTCAAAGAGGAAGCGCGGACGTCAAAGCTGTGTGGGAGAGAGCCAGAGAAGATCGGAGACCGGAGATGCCGATAAGGGAGCGACCCGGTGCAGCGGACCACAACCCACCATAAAGCACCAACTGGGACAAAACCCTGAGTCAAGGCGAAGGACGTTGGAGGAGTCAAGAAGGGAGCCGGACCCTATCCCGCACCACACTACTGCAAGCCATGCTCCTGGAGGTACGTGCTCAAATCCAATGGTTGTTCTCAAGGGCACGCTCCATGGGGAGCAAGCCGGCTACCAGGGCTGGGTAGGGCTAAGTACCGGGATGCCTGCGTATCCTCGCTGGGCTGGTTGGCATGCACAAGCAAAGAACACTTGGTGGTGGCAAGGTGCATTTCCCTCACTCCTCTTCTGAGGAACCGGGTTTTAGAACCCAGCGGCGCCAGGGGCATGCCCAAAGTCTTCGGGTTCACCTGTCTTAGAATACAGAGACACAGGATACTTCTTGGTGGCGTCAAAGATCGATTTTATTGGCTGCAACTAGAAACAGAAGTCTACGAAGAACAACACAGGTATATTCGTAGGAGACTGCTGAAATTTGTAAGGCGAGACATCTTCTTTTATGCCAAAAATCACATTCCGGACAAACACCCATTATTTACAATTTGTCCA
The DNA here is from genome assembly GCF_964263255.1 of Lissotriton vulgaris. Classification (NCBI taxonomy): domain Eukaryota; kingdom Metazoa; phylum Chordata; class Amphibia; order Caudata; family Salamandridae; genus Lissotriton; species Lissotriton vulgaris. The sequence goes on along the minus strand of NW_028243790.1, from coordinate 81,627 downwards.
ATAACAGGTATCATTACAAAAGGTATCGCATGACGACAAACCCACTTTTCAGTTGTCCAGCCCACCATTAATTATACAGGAAAGCCCAACATTCCTTCTTACACAAGCCGGACAAACCCATAATAAAAGGACCACAAGCCATAACATAAAGAGGCCATAAAGGAAGAAACAGAAACAGATAAGAAGCAGGATAAGGGGTGTGTGTGCATACCAAACTTTACAATGTCCTGTGCTTTGATCCTCAATCTCGATCAGCTATCGGACAAGGAACTGGCTTAGTAAGGTCAGCTTCCGGCAACGAGGTCAGTTCTCTCGGTGCATCCAAAAGTCAGCACAAACTCGAGCTAACGTGTACGTGTACTAAAGACTCGATCGGCCGCAGTCATTGGCCTATGTGAGGGCAACCACAAAATGGCTGCCATGCACAAAATGGAACCCATGGTTTGAAAAGAAATCCCTAAACACATAGTGAATCCATCGGTCTAACATGACGAAATCACTCTTACTCGCCGAAGTCACTAGTTATTTATTATTTATTTATTTAAAATATTTATAAAGCGCGACTGTCACCTGGCAGGTATCCTGGCGCTGGTAGCTACTCTTGTGGTTTATTGACGGGGGTGATCTGAGGCTGGCCGATTTTTATAGGGGTGGAGGAAAGAGCCATGTTTTGATGCGTTTCCTGAATGGGAGGAGATGAGGGATGTGGCGAATGTCGACAGGTAGACTGTTCCATAGCTTGGCTGCAGCTACTCTGAACGATCTTCCTCCCATCCTGGCTTTCTTACATCTGGGCACTCTCGCAAGGCAGGCAGTTGTGGACCTAAGTGTTCTGGAGGGGGTGTACCAGGAGAACAGACGTTGAAGAGGTCTGGGTCCTATTCCATGTAGTGCCTTGAAAACCAGGCAGAGGGCCTTGAAGGCAATGCGTTGCCTCAAAGGCAGCCAATGCAACTCGGCCAGTGCGGCAGTGGCCGAGGATCTCCTGGTCCATCCGAGAGCCAGTTTGGCTGCTGCCGACTGGACTCGTTGGAGTCTGTCCAGTAGTGTCGCAGGAGATTCAAGCAGCAGGGCGTTGCAGTAGTCAAGGCGATTAAGAATAGTACACCTGACTACTAGTGCTCTGGCGGAGGGTGGGAGTAGAGGCAAGACTTTGCGCAGTGAGCGCATAAGGCCAGAGCAAGTAGCGACTGTTCTTGAGACCTGTGTTTCCATGCTCAATTGATGGTTTAGCATGACGCCCAGGTTGCGAACGGTGGTGACTGGTGAGGGGTTGTTGGAGTTTTCTGGGGCCAGAACTCAGCGGGCAGAGGGCGGGGTTAGCGACTCGCAGGGCAGTACATCACCTCGGTTTTCGAGGAGTTGAACTGAAGTGAGTTCCGGTGCAACCAGCTTGCCGTATCTCGTAGACAGTCATGGAAGGCTTGCAAGGGGATGGAGTCTTCGCCTTCCCACGAGAGAAGGAGCTGGGTATCGTCCGCATAGTTTACTGTGGTCATGTTATGTGACTTGATTAACGTGACCAGAGGTTTTAAGTAAACATTAAAAAGAATCGGACTGATAGAGGAACCCTGGGGAACACCGTGAGGGACCGGGGAGAAAACCGATTGGAAAGGGGGGAGGGAAACAGCCTGTTTTCTGTCACTAAGGTAGGAGTGAAACCAGATCAGGGCCGTGCCGTCGATCCCTGCCTCTCTCAACCGCTCGAGCAGGATCCTATGATTGACAGTATCGAATGCGGCAGACAAGTCAAGTAAAATCAGGGCCACGGCTTGGCCCCTGTCTGCGCGCATTCGAAGCTCCTCCATGGCCGTGAGCACCGCGGTTTCAGTGCCATGGGCAGGGCGAAACCCAAATTGGAATTCGTCCAGAAAATGTATGGTTCGCTACTATTAAATTCGTAACGAAACCATGACATTTATAAAACGGGTTCAGAATTCACAGAACCTCAGCCCTCCTTTTGCCCTTACATAGGCAATCACTCATCTGCATCTTAATCGATGTCAGTTTTTATCAAATCATTAAGATGCTTTTGGAACATCATCCTATTACTTAGTACTTCTCTTGAGACAGGTCTCCTTACACACGTAGTAGCACAAAGGCCACATATGGCAGGACCACACTACACAGAGACAACACGAGAAAAGAATCGCAAAAGCCATCCCAATTATCATCAGAATCTTCCATCCCCAAGTGGATAACAGTCCCCAACGCCATCCAGTCAACGACCAATCTCCTTCGTCCACATGTATAGACTCAGAGACCTTATGTAACATAGAAATGACCTGGTATACTGTAGGAGCATTGTCTGGAATGAAAACGCAGCAACTCGATTGGATCAGTTTACATGCTCCACCTCAATCTGCAAGTATGACATCTAAAACCATACGATTTTGTAATGTCATAAGGCGATCCACTTGAAGTTCAGCAGTCAAATTACTAAGGGCACCGGCAGTTTCTTTTATGGTGGACTCAACCCCTCTCGTCAATTGTCGTATGTTGCTACTATTAGCCATAGGTCCCCAAAACGGTGGAAACCCTTGAGAAAGTCTCCCACTTCTTGTCCCGTAGTATCTTCCTGATCGAAGACACCTCTAACAACTCTGATTCTGTGGTAATCTACAGTTGCAGTATACGTAGGAGGTAACAAATATGCAACATAACAGGTTCCCGAAAAATCAGGGGGCAACCATGTGTATGCTCTGTCATAGCAAACAAAATACTAGCTGCTAAAAACGGTGGGGAAGTCTGGGACGCAAAAACATACGCCTGAGTACAAACACTCTTCCCTAACTGAGCTCTCGGATTCTTGCCATTACCTTGCAGACAAAAATGACCAGGAAGGGGTACGATACAAATCGGAAGCGACCTTTTCCGTCTCTGCTTTTCACTCAGACTAACACTATATCCAGTCACGTTCCATCCGATATAAGCTAATGCCTCATCCTTAGGAATAGTCTCATATGTATCAATATCTCTGATCATATCCGTTATTCCCTTCACTAAGGCACTATTACTCGAGTTATCTTTCATGGAACGCAGGGGATAGACTTCATTGGCATAAATAAACATCGTCTGATATGCCCACACAGACCCATTGTAACTAGGCCAGGGCGGAGAACTACGCTCCGTTCGCGGAGTTTGTGAAGTTTCGGCAACTTTGCACTTCGCGGAGCGCGCCAAGCTGTCGCCTACTTCGCAATCTACAGCGTAGCGTAGTAGTTTTTCTTCCTCGCGCGCTCAATAGCATTCTCGCGTGCGAGGTAATGACTTACCGTGGTTCTGCGTTCGCTTTCTCGCTTTTCTCTCCCGGTCGCGTTCGCTACGATGTTTGAAATCCGGCCGCACAATCCAACCCGACTGTGATAACGTCATTCGGACGCGCGAACAAGTAGTTGTGTTCCCGAACAAGACGTGCACCGCGCGAACGCGTTATTCGTGACCCGGAAGAGGAAGTAGGGGATGCGGGCGGGCGGGACAATTGAAAAAACAAGATGGCCGCGCCCATAGCCCACCACATGGGTAAGGTCGCACGCTACAATCCCCCGAACACGCAGACAGCGCCCCGAACACACATTATGCACTCCCGAGCAAGAAAAACGGCTCGCGAATGGGACCAGCAAACTACTACGCAAGCTTGCGAAGCTACGCGAAGCTCGCGTAGTGCGAGAACGGCTTCGTGTAGCTTCGCGGAGTGCGACTACGCGAACTACGCCCACCCTTAATTGTAACTGAATGGCAGAACCAAATAGGGAATACCTCTATCCGTAGTATGCGGCATAAGACCACACACCCAACAATTAGGGGTGTTCACTACCAACTGATGTTGATGCAGAAGCTGTACAAAGGATTTATTAATAAACTCTGACCTCCTAATCAGCTCATATTCAGGTAAAGTATGAAAAGAATGCAAAGAAGTAGTAGTAGGAAAAGACATAGGTTGGGAGGTGGGTGCAGATGTCAATTGGGTAGCAAAAACAATCCATCCCACCAAAGACAACATCATGCTAAGAAACACTAAAAGACACGTTATTAAAAAACATTTGCTACGAATAAATTCACACAATTTTGTCTTAAAGTTCATTTCTGCAACAACTCTCTCAATCTCAAAAAACTCCATCGTCTAAACGTGCTGTTCGAGGCAGTTGGTTTTCTTCGCTCAGGTGTACGTCTGTAAGTCGAGGGAACGCCCTAGAACAAACCAGAACCGTCAACCTTGCGTCTACACGGCTTGACACTCCAAGCCTTGATACAACCCTACAGCTGAACCCGGATGGCGGTTCGAAAAAGAAAAATAGAACAAAACAGCTTCTTGGATGAGAGAGTGCAATTTTCAAAAAACAAAAAGGAATTATTTCTTTATCACTCCATTGTTTCTTGGTCGCAAATTATTGCGGCCTTTACCAGGCACCATCTGATCCCGGAACAACAATTCAGGCTCAATAGTGTCCACTCTTATAGGCGGAGGCACAGCTGCTTGCAAAATATCGACGACCTCTCGCTCAGACCTTGTCCATACCAAATGTGCATCGCTAAACGGCACAAATTCCGGCACTCTTTGTGTCTCTGAATCACCAATACCTTCACGGATCCACTGGTCGTACGGCAGAGGTAAAGGTACCCTCTTACAATGTACGCCATGGATCCAGTTCTTCCTGCTGTGAACTCTTATTGCAGTTCATGTTGATAAAAGCACTTGGTATGGTCCGGTCCAACGGGGCTGAACATTCTTGGTCCGCTGAAAATTACGCATTAGGACCCAGTCACCAGGATTAATGACGTGTCCTGGATCTTCAGATGCTTGTGGAAGGTTATCATGAACCTGTTGATGTAAGACACGCAATTTAGCCGTCAGGTCATACAAGTAATCAACCAACACAGGATATTCAATATCGCTAAACTTCGTTGGCCTCGGCACTCCCCACACATTTGCCGGGCGACCAAACACAATCTCATACGGACTAAGGCCTATTCAGGATTGCACTGTAGTTCTAGTTGACAAAAGTGCCAATGGCAAAGCATCGGGCCATTGGAGACCAGAACTCGACTGAATCTTGGCTAACTTAAGCTTCAGAGTGCCATTATAGCATTCGACTAAACCAGCTGATTGGGGGTGATTCGCAGCATGGAATTTCTGCCTTATGCCCAAACCCTCACACACTCTCTTCATGATCTGGCCCACTCACTTCTGTTATCACTCCACACCATCCTTGGCAAACCAAGCCTAGGGAAAAATTCCTTGAGTAAGACTTTAGCTGTGGATAAGGCAGTATTATCTTTTAGGGGGTAAGCCTCTACCCATCTTGAAAAGGCACAGACAACCACAAGGACGTATTTCAAATTATTACATCTCTCCATGTGGATAAAATCCAATTGCAACACCTCGAACGGATACGTCGGAGGCGCAAAACGACCAGCTGGAGTTGGGGTTCCCTTGCCAGGATTATACATCAAACCATGCAATTCTTGACCAGATTCTCTGCACATTTAGGAATTCCACCATTCTCCCACACGGGAGCCAACAACTTACAAATCCCTTTTGCACTGATGTGAGCCATTCCATGTGCCATTGTAACCACTGCAAGCACATACGCATCAGGCAACAACCATCGCTGGTGTTCTGACAACTCAATCCAACAACCAGTCGAATCCAACATTCCCGTACTCTCTCTCCACACACTCAATTCTTTCTCAGTAGCTTCAGCCTGAATCAATTTCACACTCTCTATTGTGTCTTCGCACATTCCTCTATCCGGAACCCATCTTGCTGGACCTGCAACATACATTCGATTCGTCACGTCTTTCGCTGTTTCTCTCGCTACTTCATCCGCAAACGCATTACCATGACCAACGTCATCTGTAACCTTGTTATGTGCACTGCATTTCACAATCGCAACTTGCGTCGGCAACGTAAGTGACTCAAGAAGTTCATTCACCAAATGTCCATGCTGAATCTTCATACCATGAGAAGGAAGGAATCCACGTTCCTTCCACAAACGCCCAAAACTATGGGCAACACCAAACGCATATTGGCTATCAGTATACACAGTCACTCTCTTCCCTTTCGACAACACACACGCTCTTGTCAGTGCAATCAACTCTGCTGCTTGTGCTGAATTCTGTGGAATACGTGAAGCTTCAACAATCGTATACAAAGTCGTAACCGCATACGCTGCAGTCGTATCGCCATTCGGAAGCTTAAAGCATGAACCATCTACCCATAAGGTACCATCAGAATTCGAAAGCGGAGCATCTTTAAGATCAATTCTAACATTTGTTTCTTCCTCTGTCCTGAGAACGCAATCATGTTGCTCTTGAGCATCTGTCTCTACAGAAATCGGCAACAACGTAGCTGGATTCAACGTGTTGCATCGCTTTATATGCACGTGACTCTCCAAAAGCGTCAACTCATAACCTGACAACCGCGCACTAGTCAAATGCTGAGTCTTCGTTCTATTCAATAAAGTACCCACTGCATGTGGGACCATCACAATCAACGTATTATCCATCACCAAACCAGCAGACTGTCGAATAGAAACAGCCACTGCCGCTGTAGCTCTCAAACAACTCGGCAACGCTCTAGCTACCAGATCCAAAGTCGATGAGAAATACGCACATGGACGCTGCTTGTCACCAAACTGTTGCGTCAAAACTGACAATGCACAACCCTCTCTCTCATGAACATAGTGTGTAAAAGGCTTACTATAGTCAGGAGTACCCAACACAGGAGCAGAACACAATGCATCACGTAATTCAGAAAAACTTTTCTGACATTCGTCAGTCCAAGGAAGAGGATTTGGAGTATCCTTAAGAGTAAGTGCCAACAGAGGTTTCGCAAGCAATGAAAAATTCAGAATCCATTGTCTACAGTACGAGGTAATACCCAAGAATGCACGCACTTCTCTCTGTGTGGTTGGCACAGTCATTTGCGCAATCGCTTGAATTCGTTCTGGGGTCAACCTTCTTCCCTCCTTCGACAAGAGATGACCTAAGTAGGTCACTTCTTGGCGACAATATTGCAACTTCGAAGGTGACACTTTATGATGAAGGTCAGACAAATGTCGCAACAAAGAAAGAGTAGCTTCTTTACAAGTTTCCTCATCATCAGCAGCAACTAACAAGTCATCCACATACTGAATAAGAGCAGCACCAGCAGGCAAGACAATCGTATCAAGCTGTGTTTTCAAAGCCTGACTATAGATGGATGGACTCTCACAATGACCGTGAGGAGCGCACTTAAACCGGAAGCTTCGGCCTCCTAAAGAGAAGCCAAAAATATCTCTACTCTCCTCGGCAATCGGGATACTGAAGAAAGCATTCTTCAGATCTATAACCGAAAACCAGGCAGCTGAAGCAGGGATCATAGTCAACAAAGCAGTAATGTCAGGAACAACAGGAAACTGTGGAATCACAATCTTATTCACTTCTCGAAGGTCGATCACAAACCTATACACAGGCGGCTGAGAAGAGTCAGTACGCTTCAGGACAGGCAAAACAGGACTGTTACACACATTACCTCTCTTTTCTTCAATCACCCCTTCCTCAATCAGATCATAGATGATCGCTAAAAGCGCTCTTTCACCATCGCTAGAAATCCTATATTGGGGAATACGCAGCAATCTAGCATTCGCTTTAAGCGTTACAACATAAGGTGGAATCTCCAAAAGACCCACGTCATTAGGACCCGTAGCCCAAAGAGTATCAGGGAGAGAATGCAATTCCAGTGGAAGCCGATCTTTAGACAAATACATCGGAGAGATCACTCTCTTACCCGATGTAAGCTGCACTCCTGAAGGAGAACAATGCAATGTCGCATGCAATCTCTTCAATAAATCCAAACCCAACACATTCTCACCACAACCTGTTGTCAAAATAAGGGGTGCTTCCAATTCACAAGGCCCAATAGAAAGAGACAAAGGACTAGAAACTGGATTACGAACTGGGGCGCCAGAGAATCCTACCGAAACATTCGTTAAGCCAGACAAAGGTGTGCCAGGGAGTTTAGAGTGCATGATAGAACTCTTTGCTGCACCAGTATCCAAAAGAAAAGGCTCTACCACACCCAATGTAACTACTGCAACATAAGGTCCACTCTGGTCTACTGGAACTGACACCACTCCCTCTCTTTGTCCTTGGCTGTCCTAGCAATCATTACAGTCAGCATTCTCACTCTCAACATAGTAGTCATCAGCATAGTACTGAGTCAACTGACCAGACGCAACATTCTGTTGATCAAAACAATTCATAGAATTCTGTGGGGGAAAGGAACGTCCATTCTGGGGGAACACTCCACGTCCTCTACCTCTAGGTACTTGCTGAACCCCTCGACCTCTCACACCAGACGCACCATTTGCACGTTGTAACAGAACCGGACAACTATTCTTGAAGTGGCCTTCTTCCTTACAATATGCACACTGATTAGGGCCAACCGGAATTCGCTGTTGAAAAGACTCGGGCTTCTGCTGCACTCTCTGAAACTGCTGAGGTTGCTGAAACTCACGCTGATTAAAGCGAGGCGGATACGCCTGTTGCAAAAGAACCTTCGTCTTCAATTCTTTAGTCTTTTTCTCCTCTTTATCTTTCTCATCTTTATCTCTATTCTCATAATATAGTGCAGTAGCCATTATCTGGGCCGAAGAAGAAACAGCCCATGAACTCTCGGAGTCCTTCAACTTATTACACAACTCGGGGAGCAAATTATGGACAAACTTATCAACAAACAACCTTTGGCCACCTTCCGTACTCATATCTTGACCACTATGATCGATGAAAGTCTCCTCAAACCTAGTGAAGAAATCAGACACACTTTCATCCTTCTTCTGCTTACATGCTGCTAACTTATCCCAATTCACTCGCATAGCAGGCATCAAAGTCTTCATGAAAGTAATAATCCTACCAGGGAGCTCCGCAACTAAAGGCTCAGGTTTAGCTCCACCACCTTGACGGCCATCTGCGGCAACAATATTAACCCACGTATCTCCTAACTCTTGCGCATGATCCTCATGACGAATCTTCGCCCACAAAGGTTGAGGAACCACATTTCCCAACAGCATGTCTATGTCAGCTAAATTCATGATGCATGCGTCAACTGTCTGGGACAAATCCTTATAATACCCTGCAGGATTCTTACGGGGGTCAGGTAGAGTCTGCTTAAGAGCCAGAACTTCAGCTCTCTTCCACAGAACATGTACCCAAACACGCTGAAAATGAGCCGGAACACCCAGAATACCCTGATTAGGGACAGCCACAACTTCCTCTTTCCATACTGGAGGAGCTTCTCTCCTGGGATATTGTTTCACTTTTCTCCTAACCGAAAGATCAGGCTCAAACAGTGGCTGAGGAGGAAACTCACTCCTAAACGCAAGTATCATCGCAACTGCTTTCTCAACACCGGGACCCACTATCGTCCCTTTCGCAAACTAGGACTGTACATTAAGTAACTTCAATGGGATCTGACCCAACTCATTATCTTCCCATTTCTCACGGAGGAAAGTACACATACATCAAAAACATACCTTTGCTTCGGTGCTTCCCACTGCTGGAAGACATCCATAACTGACTCTAGATCATATCTCAAAACATTCGAAACCCATCTACGAGCCAAAAGATCTAACACTGCCCGTTCTTCGGGACCAGGAAGCTGGCTACGTAATTGTTTACATTCAGAAACAGGGGTCACACTCAATGACCCAAAGAAAGGAGACAAAAGACCAGTAACAGTATCAGTCATTCTTTGTCGAACAGAAGGAGAAGCTGTAATAAGGACAGGAGAAAAAGTATTTTGAGGTGAAAAAACGTAGAAGCAGTAGCAGGAGAAGTCGAAGGTACAGAAGAAGAAGACAAAGAAGTTTGAGGCAGAACTGATAGCAAAGTCAGCGGCCCCAGAAGAGGCTGCGCCATAGGAGGAGAAACCAGCTGCAGAGGAGCTGGCGCCTGAGCAACAACAAGAGGTTGAACAGCTGGAGGTTGCGGAGGTGCCGTAGCACTCTTCACATAAGGGGGTGGCAATCTCAACTAATGTGACATCAAAGGATCCTTTTCAGGATCCTTTGTTGCACCCTGCAGAAGAGGTGGCAAAGCTGGATAACATTTATCAATAGCCATATTATATTGCCTATGCAACTCCTCAATCACTTGATCTTCTTCATTTTCTTTAAACTGCCTAGCAGCTTGCATTATCGATACGCCCTTTTCTCTCTTATCTCTTTTAGCTTGTTTAGTTTCTCGTTGTTTGGCCTCCTTACGCCAAAGTCGGAAAGAGTCAAACATTTCCGGCCAGGCTTTCTTCCTGAATAATACAGCTTCCAAATTATTTAAGATCTCAGTATCGTAACTACCATGTTGGGGCCATCGTAAGACACCATCTTTCCTAGTATATTGGACCCATACTTAATTAAACGTAATAGGATCCACGCCATGTTTAGAATAGAGCTCATAAGTCGGAGTTCCAGCCGGAAGTATCGGACATGATTCCTCCAATCGGGAATCCCTGTTACAACCACAACAAAATATCTTCCTAATTTTGCTAAGACCAGGCATCTTCGCTCGCTAATCTAGCTTCAAACTTCAAGGGATTATCAAAAGCGATAGTCTCGTAAATGTACGAGACCCTCGGCTATGGTGCTTGCAAGAACCAAATCAAAGAACCGAAGAAACCCAAAACAAAGGACTGGAAGCGACCCACTTATACTTAACTAAGGTATCAGTCACGTCACCAGAAGACCTGTCTATCGTCTCGCCATACAAATCATCACAAAGGGGGTCCAAGACAGGGCGACAGTCAGGGCAGCAGTCCTTCGTAGCCGTCAGGAAAGTGGGAAGCCTCGCAGCAAAAACCTTCAGTCCACGTTCGACATGCTGGCGGTCGATGGAGTTGGGGCCCTCTTCCGGAATTTCCTCACAAAGCTCCTCACGATCTTCAGGCTTGGACCGATACCGCTGAAGTCGCCCTACGTTGGGCGCCAACTGAAGAACCGGGTTTTAGAACCCAGCGGCGCCAGGGGCACGCCCAAAGTCTTCGGGTTCACCTGTCTTAGAATACAGAGACACGGGATACTTCTTGGTGGCGTCAAAGATCGATTTTATTGGCTGCAACCAGAAACAGAAGTCCACAAAGTACAACACAGGTATATTCGTAGGAGACAGTTCAAGTTTGTAAGGCGAGACATCCTCTTTTATGCCAAAAATCACATTCCGGACAAACACCCATTATTTACAATTTGTCCAATCACAGGTATCATTACAAAAGGTATCGCATGACGACAAACCCACTTTTCAGGTGTCCGGCCTCCATTAATTATACTGGAAAGCCTAACATTCCTTCTTACACAAGCCGGACAAACCCATAATAAAAGGACCACAACCCATATTATAAAGAGGCCATAAAGGAAGAAACAGTAACAGATAAGAAGCAGGATAAGGGGTGTGTGTGCATACCAAACTTTACAATGTCCTGTGCTTTGATCCTCAATCTGGATCAGCTATCGGACAAGGAACTAGCTTAGCAAGTTCAGCTTCAGGCAACGAGGTCAGTTCTCTCGGTTCATCCAAAAAGTCAGCACAAACTCGAGCTAACGTGTACGTGTACTAAAGACTCGTTCGGCCGCAGTCATCGGCCTATGTGAGGGCAACCACAAAATGGCTGCCATGCACAAAATGGAACCCATGCTTCAGAACGAAATCCCTAAACACATAGTGAATCCATTGGTCTAACATGACGAAATCACTTGTACTCGCCGTACTCACTAGTTACGGTTTGCTACTATCAGATTTGCAACGAAACCATGACATTTAAAAAACGGGTTCAGAATTCACGTAACCTCACTTCCCTGTAGTTAAGAAATGACCGGCAGATCCCTGCATTAAAGCAGTGTTCTTGTTTTCTCTTTTTTTCCATGCCCCGAACTGAATCACGTTGAACGACATTGGACTGCCTCCTTGCACCCTTCCTCTGAAGTCAAGACAGGAGGAAACCTTAACTACAACATACCAGAACAAACTTTTTTTAATAAATATATTGTTTTGCCCCACAACTACTCTCAGTCTCTCATTGTTTATTCCACAGGCTGTTACACACTTCTTTTGTTATGCAGCATGACAGCAGACATGAATGCTTTTCAGGGCTTGGGCCCATGTGATATCATTGGCAACGTGTGTATGTGTACATGTGTAAGTGGATATGGCACATTTGGTATGGATCATCGTCACATTTCTGTCTGCTGATTACTTGACATTTCCCTACTTTTGATCCTACACTTTAGGCAATACTCTGGTGATAAATGTACAAACTGCCCATTCCATTTATCACCTTGCAGCTTTAAGTCCATGTGCATGTGTTGCAAGAGGTATTATGAAAATTACTGTTGGCGACTGTTGCATTCCTACCATTATGTGTTGGTTCAAACACAGGTGGCAACCATAACACACTCAACATTGCCCCATTCTGTGGTGAGAACCTACAGATTTGCTGCATGGTCACCATGATAGTGAGCGGCAAACGGAAAATGTATACTACTGTTCCTCACAATTACTGTTTAGAAAACGTATTGTAGAGCATGAATGAGACCTGGGGTAAAATATAACTACTTAGCCTGCATCATGGTTGCTGATATGACTGTTTACTCTCACTGTGGCTATGTTGTGGTATGACCATGGTAAGATGTTCTCTTCAGATGTTTACAGTTGTACATCGGATTAAGCAAGACTTTGGATGTACAGACATGTTTCCAGGGGTAAGATATGTGAAGACACGTGTAGGCAAGTATTATTCTAGTGAGGATGTGAACAACAGTGCCACTATGGAATTTCAGCCACATCAAAAATCTTGCAATGGTGGAGTGCAACATGTGGATAAAGCTAGTAGAGGTCAGTAGCTTCTTTTTTAACACTGACGCGGTTATGATCAAAGTTCAAAGATTTCACAACACTTGTGACATAGGGAATTGCTAGTGGCCAGCCAATCTTACCCTGGAATTGTATCTCATGAAAATACTCTTCATCTGCTCTGAGGGGCTATTGTAGGTGACATATTTGGATGAGGAACACACACATCAAGGGCTGAGAATGTGGAAACCATGCCTACTGAAACATTTGCCAGTGCCAACGGGTAAGGCAGCACTGCATTTAGGTTGGTCTGCTGTTTTTTCTGGGCAGCTACTACATTCCGGTGGTAGGCATTGTGTCAATATAGGTATCCTGCTTCCGCTCCATTGACTTTAGGATGTTCTGGATTTCCATCAGCTGTTTGCCGACCTTACTGGTGCTACTTTGGCAGGGCATTTGTTCATGCCTTTGCCTCATGACACAAGCAATGATAGCCAGGGATTGAACAAAAACATGGCCTTGAGGGTAATTGCCTTATGTAGCCTCCGAGTTTTTGTAATTCGAGCTGAGGCACCCATGGAGTGCCTGTAGGCTGCCTGCCATGGTCTCCGTCCCCACATGCACCTAATTTACAAGCTCACGCTAGAGTCTTACAGCACTCTTTTGGAAAACAGCTTGTGTCATTTGGTGTCAAGTGGTGGATGTCTGCAGGCAGGTTCTGTGGGTGCACTTGTGTGCTGCTCATCTGGAGACCCCACTACATTGGTGACCCTCCCAGCAACCAGAGAAGGTGTTTGTATGGAGACCAGGATTTGGTGTATGGTATCCTGATCAAGGGTGGACAGGCTCTTATCCATGTCAGGAAATTCCATTCGATCAGACACTTGGACAGATGGTATATATGCAGTCCCTGAAAAGAGACAGATATGTTACTGCTGATTGCAGAGTGATATTAGATTGATTAGACTTTGCTACTGCATGGGGGGACATTTACATTTGATTGCTGTGAGTCAATACAGAATTCCTTTTTGGAGTACAAACCTACTGCATTATGTGCAGGCATGCACTATGGGCGGCACTTTTGCGCCACCAGAACATCACTTTTTTATGTGGCTTATCATGGCCTTGGAAATATGTGCCCCTTGTATACAGAACAGTGCGTGAAAGGGACATTCCATGGGTGTTGCTGTTGGTGTTCCCTCGCAACTCCCATGGAATCTGAAGCATTCCCAGATTTACGAGAAATCATAAACATGGGAATGCCTCAGAATCTAATGGCACCCGAGGGGTGGAATTAGGGAGGAGCAACGAGGATGTCTTTCTGCCATGGCCCACTACTGTGCTTTACATCCTGTGCTGCAGTACTATGACCTGCCATGCACCCACACAGGCACCCTTACATCATGGGATGGAGGTGCCTGTGTTTGCAAATGGCAGCAAATTGTGCACCTGTGCAGGGGAAAGCACAGGAATGGAACGTATTGTTCTACATATGACCTCTCTCTGTACTTTGAATGCCACATAGCTTGCAGTTCTGAGCTACATTGCTTTATTTTCAATACAGTCCATTATGTTCAGATACATGCAGATCTGGTTTTCATGTTGTACATTCAACATCCGGAGGCAGTTCACCAAGTGGGACATGGACTGGTGCTAGACTTTACTTATGGTAGTTAGGGACATGACTGAGCTTGACTGAACTGGGCAATGTGTGATTGGCCAGTGTCAGGTACTGGAAAAAGACCCAGAACCCAAACCATTAACCTTCACACAGAATCCTGGAGCACAGGTGCATAGCTGGCTGCAGTCAACAAAATGACCTTTTACACCCATGTTGCCCTTTGTTGTGACTTACCCGATGACTCTTGTTGGTTCTCTTGGGCTGCACTTTCCTGCCCCGAAACTCCAGTCACCAACTCCTCTGGGATGACAGCTGCCACCTGCTCCTCCAGGGCATCCAACACCTCCTGGTCAGCTTGACCTTCTCCTTCGGTCTGCAATGCAGACTTGAGATTTGAAGCTAATTTGGCCTTTATTCTGCGCTTATAATTGTGCCAACGCTTCTGCAGTCGATAACGTCCTCTTTGCTTGACCAACACGGTTTATTTTCTGCCTGATAGACTGCCATATCACCTCTTTCTTCCATAGTGGCAACTTGGAGCTCACAAACAGCTGTTGTTGATGATTGGTGACCTCTGTGATCAGTATCTCGTTTTCCTCCTCACTGAAATTTGACTTCCTTTTCCTCTTTCCCTGGCTGTCTGTGTGGGCTTCTGGACTGGTATTGCAGTTGTTTCGTTGGTTCTCCTGAGTACTGCAATGTGCTTCCTGCTCCATTGCTGGCTCCAGTATAGCCCCCAAATGTTTTTTGGGTGAAGGACATTACTTTTTTTTTGTTTTTCCAGCTTGATGCGGTTAAAACTGACGCATAGTGTTCAGACTTGCATTATGTGACACAAGTCTGCCATCCATCACTTTTCTGAGAGTTGCGTCAATATGAATTGGGGCTATTTTGCGACACCTATATCATTTTTTATGATACAGCCCCCAACTTATGCCACAGTCCGCCAAATTGTAAATATGGTGCAACTGTGGAATTTTGGAATGTCGCAATACGGCACATTACATTTTGACGCTTTGCTGCATTGTGGCAAAGATACGTCACTTCTTGTAAATAAGACCCTATGCGTCTTTCCTACAAGCTGTGGTTATGGAACCTGCTATTGTGGCGTGGCCATGTGGCTATACACAGGGATTTCAAACCACCCATAGCTGGGAGATATGTCCCACTGCTGAATAGCCAATCCACTGAAGCAACAGCCAGTTTTGTTACAAATTATTTTTTAACCATAGACATTCAGAAACACTAAGGGCTTTATTAGGAGCCCCTTTACAACCAGGGTGATCGGGCTGCCTTGGGACCATCATAACCACCATGGATCAGAGATCCCTGGTGCCAATGCTGTGGATTTTAGGGTGCAATATGCTTGGCTTGCCGCTGCACCCCCCAAGCATATTCCGAGGTTTCTCACTGCCACACTTTTCATGGTGGTGCGACTGCCATAAAAAGTGTAGCAGTGAGGAAACAAAGGGGGGCCCTGCATGGCCCCCTTGTGCCTCACGCCATGTGGATGCACATAGAGGTGCACAATATGTGCCCCCCTGTGTGGATGCACACCAGTACCCGCATGCTGTGCAGGCACTACCTTTGACATTCCCATTGCAGTGCCTATTTTATAGGCACCGCCCTGAGAATGCCAAAGAACTGCCTGCCGGACAGGAGAAAACTCCTGATCTACTGGGCGTTTTGTACATGGGTTTGTCAGTGCAGCAATGGGCGGTCCCGCTCCGCCCACCTGCAAACCCATGATGAGGCCCTAAATATTCACTTATGCTTCTTGTGGACACAGGAAGACAAAAGCTTAGAACACCTTCATTAAATGTTAGCGGGGACGAGCACCATGGTTGCAGAGGTCAAGGCTGCTCCTATGTTATGAAAGATCCACCGCTGCCCAAAGTATTTTATGAGATAAAAAATTTTTTTTTTAAGTTTGAAAAGCTTTATTGAGTTGAAGAAAACAATGTAAAACATCAGCACAAATAAAGAGCAATAGGAATTAAAATAATTGTGGAGAATAATGTGCCAATAAACAAGAAAGGCCCTAAAAGGAGAAAACGCTATACAAAGAAAAAATGCTTTTATAACTTTTAATTTTGTGGGGAAGGAAGAGAGAAAGAAAGAGGGAAGAAAGGGGAAAATGGGGGAATGGAAGGGGAACAGCAATAGAAAAATATATGGTAAGAGAAATAAAGAGGTATGAAATACAGAGAAGTTCACAGTAATAATAATAACAGTAATACTAAATATAACAATAACATGAGATCAAGAGGCACTTTTAGATAAAAAGTCTGTTAAAGGGGACCAAAGTAAATCACGTTTTATCAACAATGGAATAGAAGAAGCACATGCACGATCTAGTCTATGATGATGGCAGAGCAAATTCCACCAAGCATTATAAACCACATTTGTAGTGTCTTTCCAATTAGTTGTTATAATTTGAAAAGCGATAGCTATGCAAAGATCAATAAATTTACGAGTATGGAGTGGGACATCCCAAACTGGGGCGAAACCACCCAGGAATACAGAAGAAATAGCAAAGGGAACATTAGTAGATAAAATCCTATTAAGTGTAGACCAAATGTGGGACCACATAAGTTGGACCTTAGGACAAAGAAAAAACATGTGAACAAAGTCACCAAGAGTGCATGAACAGGACCAACACTTCTTAGTGTCTAACAATTTAAATTTAAACAAGTCACAGGGAGTATAAAATAATCTATTATAAAAAAAATAAAGGGTTTGTGTGGTACTAGCGGAACGAGAGGTGGAATGAAGTTTGGACCAAATAGAGTCCCAGGTAAGTGAGGGGAAAGTTTGATTGAGGTCCGATTCCCAGATAAGTTCAAGATTAGTTTTAGGCCTGTCAATAAGTGAGGGAGAAAGTAATTTATAAATAGCAGAGGCCTTAAGGGGAACCTGAAAGTTAGGTGGAGAGGCAAGGAGGGGAGGTGAAGAGGATGAAGGAGTGTTGTGTAGGATAACAGTGGATAGTTTGGGCAGAAGTTCATGAAAGTGTATGCAGTATTTGTTAGAGATACCGAAGGAGTCACGAAGTGCTGGAAAGGTTAATAAGGAATTGTCAGAAATAAGATGGCGGTAAGTGAGAATTCCTTTGTCAATCCATTCCTTCCAAAAGAGCGCACGATTGCGTAATTTAAGAGATTTATTATACCAAAGTGGGGTATTCATATGAAGAGTAGATGGTACAGAGAATGAACGAAAAAGGACGAGTGTTAAAGCTTTGGATTGTTTGAAAATAGGAGAAAGTAGTTTAGGAGGTAGTTGAGTGAGATTGGAGGCAATAAGGGAGAAGAGAAGAGAAATCCAACGAAGGATTGGAAGATTTAGGGACAGAGTTAAAGAAAGAGTCTAATTGCTCTGCAGAGGGGGAAGACTCAGGAGTATAAAGAGAAGAATAAAATTGAACAAAGCAATCCAAAATTTTGGCATCAGAAGACTGGAACGAGCCTTGTGAATCTTTAATCAAGACTATTTTCGATTTCTGTTTTTTAATTTTGAGATAATTTGCCAGAGCCCTACCAGCTTTATTGCGACCACCATATATCTTTGCATTAAATTGAAGAAGCTGATTGGAGGCCGATTCCCAGGAATGTTTATTAAATTGCAGTTTAGCGGAAATGAGAGAGGACAGAGAATCAGGAGAGTTAGAAGTGTAATAAAGATGCTCTAGTTCTTTATTGCTTTTTAGATAGGAGGAAGCCTGGGATAGTGCTTTCTTTTTTTTACGTGAGACAAAGTCAATAATACAACCCCGAGCAGTGGCCTTGAAAGCATCCCAAAGAAAGTGAAAGTCAGAGGTGGAGTGTAAGTTGGTAGTGAAAAAGTCATCCATGAAATGAGTGAAGTGTTCAATGAAAGTGGGATCAAGTAAAAGGGAGTTGTTAAAGCACCATCTGCGGGCCTGAGGCGTGGGAGAGGGGTAATCCATATCTAAAATAACTGGGGCATGATCTGAGATGAGGATAGAGCCTATTTCTGAGTTGGTCATAAATTGGAAAGCATGGTGGCAGAGAAAAATATAATCAATACGGGAGAGGGAATTATGCACAGGAGAAAAAAAGGAAAAGTCCAGAGAGTCAGGGTGGGACAACCTCCATGAATCTATAAGGCCTCTGGAGGAGATGGCTTTGTGGAAGGACTTTTGCATTTTGTTGGGCATGTAGTGAGCTTGTGATTTGCGGTCCAAAAAAGGGTCCATCAATTGATTACAATCTCCCCCAACAATCAAATCTTCATTAGCATTAGAAGAGAGAAGGGAGGAGAAATCATTCCAAAAGGAAGAATCAATGCCATTCGGACCATAGACATTACAGAGAGAGAGATGAACATCATTAACAATGCAATAAGGAGCAGCCACCTGCCATTAGTGTCAATAGTTTCATTTAGAATTTGAACAGACAACGCTTTATGAAATAAAATAACAACACCATTTTTGCGATTAATAGCAGGAGAGCAAAAAACATCCCCAACCCATTGTCTACGTAACATCGATAACTCTTGAGTAGAAAGATGTGTTTCTTGTAAAAAGGCAATTTGACATTTTAAACGAGCAAGATGAGATAAAACACGTTGTTTTTTGATAGGGTTACGAAGACCCTTAACATTCCAGGAAATGAGTCGGAAACTTTTCATAAGAGGAGATTAAAGGAAAGTAAAAAGAGAGAGTAATACAGGTAAAACGAGAGTATATATGGAGAAAATGTCAAGGAGAGATGGAAACTAGCTAGATGAAGTAAAAAGAAGAACAACGGAAGTAATAGAGGAGCCCAAGTAGAGAGAATAAAAGGAAAAAGGAGCAAGGCCATCATAGGAAGGTGAGATGAGAAGAAGAGAAGAGATAAAAATGGAGGAGAAAGGGAAGGAATGACTAACATCACAGTGCCAAAAGAAAGGATGAGAGGAGCAAAGTAGGGTGAAAAAAGTCGAAAAAGCCGAATAGGGTAAAAAAGGAAAGGGAAGGAGAAGAAAGTGAAGCAAGAAGGAGGAAAGAGGGAGCCAAAAGCACCCCAAAAGAAGACAGCAAAAAGAAGGACGGCAAAAAGAACCAAGTTGGTTCTAGCCATACAGAACATGTAACAGAGAAAAACAATGAGGTGAGAGCGGGAGCAGCAATAAAAGACGACCAAAAAGAAGGGAATTAGTCGAAAACACAGTCCAAGGAACGAAAGAGAAAGAACCGAAGGAGAGAGAAAAAAATGCACGGAGAACCTGGGACTGAGTACGACATAAGAACAAGTGAAGGAGACTTACCAAACAGATATGCAGGAAAAAACAGCACACTGGGATGACGGAGACGTACGATAAAAACAAAACAATTCAGAGGAGGACTTTCGAAACATCAGGAAACGCACCTAAGAAATAAAAAAAAAAGGTGAGGTGATGTGAGGAGAAACAACAAGCCATAACAAACAATAAAAGAAACACAGAAAGGAAACAATAAAAGAAAAAAAAAGTTAGGAGCTGCTTTGTTCCATGGAGTCCCCTCTGTGGGAGTGGATGAATCTGCGGAGGTCAGCCGGGTCTTCGAAACTGTAGGACCGTTCCTTGTATGTAACCTTGAAAAAACAGGGATGAATCAAGCCGTATCTGGCGTTCATGGTTCGAAGTGTAGGCCGCAGATCCAGGAATTCCTTATGACGCGCCGCTGTCTGTTTGGAGACATCCTGAGAGAAAAAAAGTTTATGGCCGGACCATATCAGTTGCTTGTGTTTTTAGCTGAGTGAAGGATAGTCATAAGGTCAGAGTAGAGGAGAAAATAGGCGATGATACCACGAGGTTTCGATGAAGTGGAAGATGTTTTGGGACCCAGACAGTGCGCTCGTTGAATATTGGCATCCACATGTTTCGGCAGGCCAAGAATCGGTAAAACTTGTGTCTTCAGGAATAGAATGATGTCCGACCCTTCAGAATTTTCCGGAACACCATAAATACGAAGGTTGTTGCGTCTATTTCGATTTTCCAAATCCTCAGACGTCTTCTTGAGGACTTGAATCTCTTTGGTGAGGGTATCCACCTTGGCAACAACATCTTGTGCGTCACTGATTTTCTGTTCAACTTCGGTGACATGTTTATCAAGGTTGGACCACTTATCGTCCAGCCTTTGCAATGTAGCAGTGGTGTCCGCTATAAAAGGGCGGATTAATTTGAGTTCCTCCATTAAATCCTGAAGGGTAATGGGAAGAGGAGATTTGGAGGGAGATGGTGGGTCCTTCTTGAGGCGTTTGCCCGCAGGAACAACGTCTTTGCGTGTAGCAGTAGCCACATTAGAGGTCTTAGAGGCGTATCCGTGCTCCATGATGTAAAAGCCTGAGAGAGGAACAGCTTGAGGTAAAGAAGGAGCGACGGAATATGGTGAAAGGCAAATCCTCTGAAGAAAAACAAAGAAACTGTGAAAAATGGAGACCACCGCCAAGGAGAGTCAAACTGGATATCAACAGAGCGCAAAAATGAAGAAATTATGAGTGCGGAGGAAGCAGAAAAGCAACTGCGCACAGACAAGTCAAAAGTTGAGGAAAGAAAACACTGCAGCAGAGGTCCAGCAAGCTGAGGAGAAGTAAAAAGGATTCAGAACGACACATTAGATGTCAAATAATCGTGGAAGCACTGCAAAATTGAAGGAGCACAGCCAGGAGACAAGAAGCATCAGCAGGTAGAAAAATAGAATCATTGGAGAGAAAGAAAAAAAATGTTCACCAAAAAACGATGATGAAAAAAAAAAAAAATGGCGGCCGTTTCTGAGGAAAAAACATTTGTGCAAATTATAGCCTCAAAAAAACGAAGGCGGCGTACAGAAACATACCCAGTTGTGGGGGGGCAGTTCCGACGCACAAATCAGCCGTTTTCGGCAAGAAATGCAGCCCAGAAGCGGTCCCTTCGTCTGAAAAGCGCCGCCGAAATCGCGGAGCTCAAGGGGGAGCGGCCATCTAGTTTGCCGCGTCGCGCGCCCTCTCATAACATTTTATTTTAAACCAAAACAAACACAATTCATTATATCCTGCTCACATTTCTGGTGATCTGTCAACATATTAATAGTGCATAAGCCCCATCAAGGAAAATCTCATCTATATTTGTGACCACACATTTTAACGATCTCCTGTTTATTTTGGTAAGGCTTTTAAAAGAGACAGAAGTTACAATTTTACATTTCAGGAATGTTCTATGGACTGGTTGGGTGTTGTTGCATTTTCATTTTTTCTTATAAATATCTATTTCTTAGTACATCAAATTTAACAGTGTTATAGCTTTGCAGAAATGGGAATGTTGCACATTAGTGTGGTTATGGCACAGCAAGAGAAGAATAACCGCAGAGGCAAATAAGGGGTCCCAGGTCACAAGTCTTCCTACAAAGATAATCCATTTAATCCTGTGAGAACAGTTAATCTGAATTTCCCAGAGAGCACATTTTCTAAAGTGCCAACGGAAGAGAAACGTCCTCACCTCCAAGAACCACAGAGCTTATGTACTATTTTTATCAGGGATGGGCTGAACCATCTGGCTTGGGAATGTGAATGGGACTTTGAGATACGACCTATGTACTAAAAGGCCACATTACAAATTGGTCTCTTGGAGGGGAAAGCAAAGGTTTATAATGTTTTGACTCAAGTGCACAGTTGTGAAAATGTGTGAGTTTGTAACCTCATGTGCACAGAGTTTGTGACCCCGTGTGAAAGGCTGGCAATACAGGGATAGACTTGCAAGGAACAGCAGACCACTGTCACTGCATTTTCATTCCCGAATAGAATTTTCCTTTTTTTTACTCCCAGCATATGTCCAATAATGAGGCCATTGCTGCTTTACAGCGCATCAAAATATGCCCATATATTTACCACGGCAGAACCGCCACATATGTTGTTTCCATGAGCCCAATCCACATAGCTGCCTAGTATGAAGGTTGGAAATGTACTTTTATGACGACACTCAGATTTGGAGCAGATTTCTAACTTTTTAGAAATACAAAACAATGCTCAAAAGTCGAAGATTACCAGGTGTGTTCCAGTGGACGAAATTAATTCCTGCAGAATTTTATAAAGATAAAGTGAGTATTTGCATATCTGACTTTTTGAGTTCTCCAAGTGGAAAAATGGTTTTCCACCAAGAGGAAACCATTTCAATGTTATCCCCATTAAATACTGGGAAGTTTCATCTCTTACTCAATCTGGACTTTTACTGTGTTTACAGGGTGGTAATGCACTTGTAAAAGGTGTATGAAAAATTTCAAGCATGGCAGTTAGTCGGTGTTCATCGTCCCCTGCATTTTCTCTCATACAGACAATACCACATTGCCACCTCTAACCTTTAACTTGTTTATGTGGCCACATTTGAAATTCAGCATGTGGAATTCATAGTTGTGAAATGGTATTTATTGAACCTAATGTCCAGTGAGTTAGGCAAAAATGTTGCATGTTACAACCTGAGAGTACCTTGTGATGTGTGTAGCACCAATTCATTGATGCTGCTGTGGTATATTTATAATTTCACTGAGGAAAAAAATAGTTTTAGTGTGGAGAACCTGTAGACTGGCAGGCGAGTCATGCTTAAACTCCTGCACAATGGCCCTTTAAAATATCTCATTCACAGTGCCTAACTTGTAAAGGAATTCTTGTGCCACCGAAATGTCACTTTTTGTGACATTCTGTGGTGCAGGAGCCGGCTCCATATTTACGAGACAGCACTAAGCAACTTTTTTTGATTCAATGCTTCCTCATAAATATTGTTCCCTTTAATGCAGTTTTCTGCATTAAAGGGGTGTGCAATGGGTGTTGCTGGGGGCGTTCTCAGCAACATCCATGGCTTTTTGACACTGCCCCAGATTTACGAGAAATCGCACATCTGAGGTAGTGCCAAAACGTATGCCTCCTGAGGGAGGCACAAAGAGGAGAAATATCTTTATTTCTTCTAGTTAATTCCTTTTTACATGTGTGCTGCATACTGAAGCACACATAGAAAGAGGAAAAGCCTTTTGTGCACAAGAATAATCATCCTCGCAACACAGGCACACTTGCAGCATGGGGGTCCATTGTGCTCGGGTGCAGGGGAAAACTACAAACCCACAAATGTTCAGTGATGAGGATAGTGGAGAGGAGGAAGGTGTCAACCTGCATCAACAGCTCATCAACCACTACTTCCCTTGAAGGTGAGTAAAAATGTACAGCAGTGCCATTGTCTGTTGATTTTGTTGTTGATGAAAAGGCCTAGGGAAGCTTTGTGACTGCTGCCTGTAGTTGGCTCTGTGCTGCCTTGCTAATGTTTCCGGGACTGGGTAGTTATGCACAGCTACAGATGTCCATGTTGGCACTGTTGCTCATTGTAATGTGTGCAGATTTGAGTACCTTTATGACAAGTGTTCTATAATGGCTGTGATGCCATCACATGACAGGTGAATATTGTTCTCTGGTGTTTTCCTAGTTCCCATTAGCCTCTCAATGCCTCCAAACAATCAGTGCTCCTGCTACATTGTAATCAGAGTTAACATTGTAAGTCCTGTGATAAACATGGAGCTGACACAAAAACATAGGTGTGTAAGGAGTGTTTATTTACAATGTGTATATGTGACAGGGAAGTGAATATTAACCCCTAAGCTGCTAGGCCTCCCCCCCATGCTAAGCCTTTTTTTGGCTATTTGGGGTAGTTCACGCTTGGGTCCCTGCAAATGTTTGACCACATAAGGTATCCAAGCCAAATTTGTGTCCTTTTTTACCAACAGCATGGGGATTCTAAAGGTACCCAGGGTTTGTGGATTGCCCTGGAGGGGACCCAGAAATTAGCCAAAATACAGGTAAATAGTTTTTTTTGGGGGGGGGGGACAAAAGGGCTACAGATGAAAGCATCTGTTTTCCCCCTGTAAATGGTATCACAAAAGGCGCTGTGGTACTGAAATCATCATCTTCCTAGCTTTCAGGGACAAGTAGACTTTTGTCAGAAAATCACATTTGTTTTGGCATTTTTCTGGGACAAAACCTATTTTTGCTATATTTTTGTGCTTTCCAGTTAATGGTAGATGCGGGTATGAAAGCAATAATGGGTTGTGGAAGGCTATACATCATAGACAAGTAGACAACATTCTGAATTCAGCAAGGGGTAATTTGTATAGATCTGTCAAGGTTTCTTTATAGACACTAACCGTTGAATATAGGAAAAATTGAAAATTAGTTGAAAAAAACAGCCATTTGTGTCAACGTTTTCACCTGTAACTTCTTCTCATTATGACAGCTGTTTGAAAGCAATATACTGTTACATCTGCTGGACATTTTTGGTTGTGGGGATATATAGGACTTGTAGGTTCAAAATGAACCCGACAAACTCAGAGCCAATAACTGAGCAGCATCTTGCAATGTTTTTTTATTATGTACTGGGTATATAGTAATTAATTTTGGAAAATATATCCATGGGAAAATCGGTATGAAAGACACCTATGTATTTCTGAAATTGGAACAAAATATAGAGTTTAAAAACAGTAGATATTTGCACATTTCCAAAATTGTGAGTACCCATACTACCATGAGAATTATAGGTCATTTTTCAAAATGACTTCTTTTTTATACATTGTCTTTCATTTGGAAGGCAAAAATGCATCAAAAGTCAATATGTAATAACAGTTGCTCTACAAATCTGTGTTACCATAAGTCTCCCAATAAAAATGGTACCTCACTTGTGTGGGTAGGATTAGTGCCTGCAACAGGAAACGGCTCAAAACGCAACATGGACACACTTTGAGGTCGATTACAATGGTAGACGGAAGGACGACCGCCGGCCTGGAGTATGCGGAAAATGCTTTTTACAGTCCGCAAGCCATGGATAGTCCGTCCGGCATATTAGGATGGGAAGCACTGCCAAATTTCCATACGCCGCGGAAGTACGTGTTCTGCCGCGGAAACACACCCGACCCCGCGGCGGACGTAACCAATCCAGAGACACCGCCGTACGGAATGACGTCTCGACCGTCCTCACAATCACAATGGCAGAAACCACACAGCAAATCGCTGTGGAAAAACAACCAGCCCAAACTCGGCGGAACCACCACAGCTGAGAGGCAAAACATTGCAGAGAGACCCACCACAGGCAGACCACTGTCATGGACCCAGCTCTACGCGCATTCCCGGTATTCTTCGTGCTCCACCACCATGAAGACGACGCAGGTACGCAAACACACAACACACACACCATGCATGTGTCAAACCCCCTGCCTACAACAGAACCCCCAGGTCTGGACAGGAACACACATACATGCACCACCAGCAAAACCTCCTGGACACAACTGACCCCACTCACCCTGAACACGCACCGCGAACAAACAGCCACACCACGGACAACTCAACATAGCAGAGAACACAACGGAAATCATACCCACAATCAAGTAGGCAGGCAGGCAGGAATGGCTAGGTCACAGAGCTCCCAGGCCCACATACACACACCAACACACAATGGCATAGCACATATAAGGAGACGTGCTGGCCCACCCTCAGGCCAAACCCACACCTACCCCACTACCAGACAGGCCCCCATATACCACACACCACAAAAAACATCCCTGCTGCACACACATCAACAACCGATACACACACGATGGGCCCTGACATGTTGACTGAAAAAGTCGAGACTGAACAGCCTACAGGGTAGCCACAAATCATGGCTGTGACACCTGCACCATATGAAAAACATCCACATAACCTGTAGTGTATGGGAAGCCACTGTTGTCCCAAAATAAGCATCAGAGTGACTCCCCCACCCTTACACAGTCCACTGCCATATTGTAATGACTGTCACACCTGCCAAACGAAGGAAAACAGTGCTGGGCAATGGTCATGTGAAAGTGGCAGACACAGCATGTACGACAGCAGCAATATATAAACAATGCAAGGAGACAACCAGGAATGACACTGATAAACCACAACACAGGATTAACTTGCTTTATTGCACAGCACAGAGGGAGGTTGACTTTGTGAGCAGGCAGGAGCATGCACACTGAATAGAACAGAGCAGGTACAATTGAGGCAGCACATGAGAGGGGCAAAGAGCATCAACAGTCCATGGCACAGAACAGAGCAGGTTCAGCTGAGGCAGCACATAAGAGGGGGAAAGTGCATCAACAGTCCTAGGTACAGAACAGAGCAGGTACATCTGAGGCAGCACATGAGAGGGCACAATGCAGCATCATACCAGTAACAGGGCAGTGTTCGCAACAGAGCAAGTACATTTGAGGCAGCACATGAGAGGGGCAAAGAGCATCAACAGTCCATGGTACAGAACAGAGCAGGTACATCTGAGGCAGCATATGAGAGGCCACAATGCAGCATCAGAACAGCAACAGGGCAGTGTTCACAACTGAGCAGGTACATCTGAGGCAGCACATGAGAGGGGCAAAGTGCATCAACAGTCCATGGTATAGAACAGAGCAGGTACATCTGAGGCAGCACATGAGAGGGCACAATGCAGCATCAGAACAGCAACAGGGACGTGTTCACAACAAAGCAGGTACATATGAGGCAGCACATGAGAGGGGCAAAGTGCATCAACAGTCCTAGGTACAGAACAGAGCAGGCACATCTGAGGCAGCACATGAGAGGGCACAATGCAGCATCCTAACAGCAACAAGGCAGTGTTCACAACAGAACAGGTACATCCGAGGGAGCACATGAGAGGGGCAAAGAGCATCAACAGTCCATGGTACAGAACAGAGCAGGTACATCTGAGGCAGCATATGAGTGGCCACAATGCAGCATCAGAACAGCAACAAGGCAGTGTTCACAACAGAGCAGGTACATCTGAGGCAGCACATGAGAGGGGCAAAGTGCATCAACAGTCCATGGCACAGAACAGAGCAGGTTCAGCTGAGGCAGCACATAAGAGGGGGAAAGTGCATCAACAGTCCTAGGTACAGAACAGAGCAGGTACATCTGAGGCAGCACATGAGAGGGCACAATGCAGCATCATACCAGTAACAGGGCAGTGTTCGCAACAGAGCAAGTACATCTGAGGCAGCACATGAGAGGGGCAAAGAGCATCAACAGTCCATGGTACAGAACAGAGCAGGTACATCTGAGGCAGCATATGAGAGGCCACAATGCAGCATCAGAACAGCAACAGGGCAGTGTTCACAACTGAGCAGGTACATCTGAGGCAGCACATGAGAGGGGCAAAGTGCATCAACAGTCCATGGTATAGAACAGAGCAGGTACATCTGAGGCAGCACATGAGAGGGCACAATGCAGCATCAGAACAGCAACAGGGACGTGTTCACAACAAAGCAGGTACATCTGAGGCAGCACATGAGAGGGGCAAAGTGCATCAACAGTCCTAGGTACAGAACAGAACAGGTACATCTGAGGCAGCACATGAGAGGGCACAATGCAGCATCCTAACAGCAACAGGGCGGTGTTCACAACAGAACAGGTACATCTGAGGCAGCACATGAGAGGGGCAAAGTGCATCAACAGTCCTAGGTACAGAACAGAGCAGGCACATCTGAGGCAGCACATGAGAGGGCACAATGCAGCATCCTAACAGCAACAAGGCAGTGTTCACAACAGAACAGGTACATCCGAGGGAGCACATGAGAGGGGCAAAGAGCATCAACAGTCCATGGTACAGAACAGAGCAGGTACATCTGAGGCAGCATATGAGTGGCCACAATGCAGCATCAGAACAGCAACAAGGCAGTGTTCACAACAGAGCAGGTACATCTGAGGCAGCACATGAGAGGGGCAAAGTGCATCAACAGTCCATGGTACAGACCAGAGCAGGTACATCTGAGGCAGGACATGAGAGGGCACAATGCAGCATCCTAACAGCAACAGGGCAGTGTTCACAACAGAGCAGGTACATCTGAGGCAGCACATGAGAGGGGCAAAGAGCATGAACAGTTCATGGCACAGAACAGAGCAGGTACATCTGATGCAGCACATGAGAGGGCACAATGCAGCATCAGAACAGCAACAGGGCAGTGTTCACAACAGAGCAGGTACATCTGAGGCAGCACATTGAGGTTCCGTGACGGTTCCGTGACGACTTGAACCCGTGTTTTCAAGTTTGTCGGAAATACATAGTATTGGTATCAGTGAACCGCAAATGATCCATTTAGTATATCCTAGTGTTTTCGCTACGCTACGAGCAAGAGCACTCCTTCCATTGACATATTTCTGATATACCCACGGCATCCATCTTAGATCATGGCCGCCATTTTGTGTTTCCTTGCCCTCACATATGCAATAGCCTCTGATCATTTCATTTACTCCACTTTGATTAAGGACACGTAGCCTTAGCCGGAGATTCACCTCTTACATGACACGTGCACCTTAAACCAGATCACGCTGTAGCTGCATGACTCGACAAAGGCTGCCTCCTCTGCCCAAGGCCAGTCTTGCCAAACTGGTCTTCGTGTCCATTGTACCTGATCATGATTAGGCGGCCGAAGCCGGTAGCCTTGCCCATTTACGACCTACAAACATCCCTTATCCCACTTTTCTATCTTCCACACCTGGCTCTGTTTCTTTCTTTCTGAATCTTTATTAGGGGGAGGTAACGAACTTTACGATGAGGCGGTCCGGGTCCTGAATGCAATATTGACAGGGGATTGTGATGAACTAGTGGGAACCCCTCTTCGTAGATGTTTGGTATCAGATTTTATCGACGGTTCCTGTGTAACGTCAAATATTTATTGTTTAGAGACACAAAGGTTTGGGAATGTACCGACATGTGAAATATTTGCCTAGAGCACAATTTTTAGTATATAAGGAGCGACCCACTTTGTACAAATTGAACAGGCTCCTAGTTTCTGCCCGTGCGTAGATTCTGTGACTTCTGTGTCCCTGCAGTAATAAACCTTTGGTCTTTGACGCCACCATCGAGAAGCCCGTGTTTCTGTTCATTTGTGCACCAAGGCAGGTGGAACTCCGGGGTCTTTGGGTGTTGTACCCTGACACCTCTGGACGGAACCAAAAAGTCCAGAACTCCAATTGGCGCCCAACGTGGGGCGACGTCATTCGGTACCGGTCCAAAAGCCTGAAGAGTTCGAGAAGCTTCGTGTGAAGATTCCTGAGGGAGGCGCCCCACTTCATCGATCCCGGCATATCGCAAAAGTGGCCCAAAGTTCTCTTCCACGAGGGTTTCCCGTTCAGGACGGCTGCAGTGGGCCGTTGCCTTGACCGTCGCCCTGTCTTGGACCCGAAGTGGTGCAGTCCTTAGTACGGCGAAACGTGACGGGTTTCTCCTTGGTGACGTCTTCAGTGCCTCAGTTAAGTATTTAGTGATAGCTAGCTGGTTACTTTGTGAGGATTGTTAAAAATCCTTGATCGGTTCTTGGTTTAGTTTGGTTTTGTTAGATTATCATTGGTTGTTCTAGTTACGATAATCTATTTGGTTTAGTTTTGGGTATCGATACATCAGTTCGTTTTGGTAGGCCTAAGTTCTTGGTTCGAGTGCACATATTTGTTCCGTGTTTTGTTTGTTTTGTGTTCCGGACTGAAAATGGTAAGTCGGAAAATGTTGTCTTGTTTTAGTTGCAACAGTGACTCGCGATTGGAGGACTCTTGTCTGGTTCCTCCGATTGGGACTCCCCTATATGATTTATATTGTAAGTATGGCGTGGGTCCTATAAATTATAATGAGATATGGGTCCGCTATTGTAAGAAGGATGGTGTCCTTAGTTGGCCACTGCATGGTAGTTTTGAGCAAGAGATTCTCGACAATTTAGAAGCGAAATTGTTCAAGAAGAAAGCCCGGCCGGCAATGTTTGATTCCTTCCGTTATTGGCGGAAAGAATCCAAACAGAGAGAAATGAAAAGGTTGAAGAAAGAACAGAAAGAACAAGAAGGGTTAACTCTAGAGCAAGCGACTAAACAGTTGCAGGCTAACGAGTGTGAGAAGGTCATAGATGTAGCCATTAGAGAGCATAACCTAGCGATTGACAAGTGCTATCCTGCCTTGCCATCGAAAATGGCTAAGATATTGGAGGACTCCGAAAACGATCCTCTGCTGTCTTATCTGTTACGGTCACCTCCACCGTATGCACAAGGTGCTACGGCTCCGCTCGTCCCGAATGTTCAATTGCCGGTTGCTGGACAACCTGGTGCTCCTGCTCCTGTCCCTCAGAACCAAGTTCCTGTACTTCCTGTGGTGAATGTAAATGTTCCTACAGCTCCTCCTCTTCCTACACTGCCAACTCTTATACCTACCTCTGTACCTACTGCTCCAGAAGCTATTTTCCTCGATACTCCTACTGCTTCCTCATCTATTCCTACCTCCACTGCATTCTCTATGTCTGCGAGTGTACTAACTCCACTTTCTGTTCGTCGAAGAATCACTGATTCGGTTACTAATATGCTGTCTCCTATATATAAAACTTTGATTAAGACTCCTACTCCTGACTCTGTTCAGAGACGGAGTCAGCTTCCTAGTACTGAGGAACGGGGAGTTTTAGACTCCACGGCTCTCAGATGGATTTCGAAGGGTAGAAGATATAGTACAAGAGATGTGTTAGACACATTTATGCAGTGGGGAGAACCAACGCAACGATACGTCTTTGATGAGATGTGCTCGTTGTTACGTGAAGAGATAGAAGAAGACGATGTCGAATCAGATTTGGAAGATTTAATTAGGGTTCAAAAGGAGTTTGCTGCTGGAATGATAGTGGGTGAGAAAATAAAGCAAGCGATGGAACTCATTTTAAGTTTTAGGAATGATCCATCTCTTCGTTCTCCGAGAGATTTAGAGAAAGGTAAAATGAAGCTAAGTCGCCAATATCCTATGAGGGAAGTTCCTCCAATCTGGCGCGAAGCAGTGCCACGTGATGATAATGCTGGTATTGCAGGTGCTCCAGCGCAGTTCCAACGAGTGTGGATACACATTCCATGGAAACGAGCAGAAGTGTTAGCAGTAAAGCAGGCCTTGCCAGATCCGCGTAAGAATCCAGCCGGATATTACAAGGAATTAACACAGACAGTTGAGGCTTGTATAATGAACTTAGCCGACATTGATATGTTATTTGGTAACGTAGTTCCGCAACCAGTGTGGGCTAAAATTCGTAGAGAGGATCATCAGGCTGCTTTAGGTGGTGATTGGGCAGCTATCACTGCAGCAGATGGTCAACAAATAGGTGGTGCGAAACCCGAACCTTTGATCGCTAATCTGCCAGGTAGAATAATTGATCTAATGAAGACTCTGATGCCAGCATTGCGTGTTAATTGGGACAAGTTGTCAGCATGTAGGCAAAAGAAAGACGAAAGTGTCTCGGACTTCTTCACGAGGTTCGAAGAGACTTTTGTGGATCATAGTGGCCAGGACATGAGTACAGAAGGAGGGCAAAGATTGTTTGTCGATAAATTTGTGCATAATTTGTTACCTGAATTATGCAATAAATTAAAAGACTCAGAAAGTGCGTGGGCTGTATCTACGACAGCGCAAATACTTGCGACTGCGCAGTACTACGAAAATAGAGATAAAGAGGAAAAGGAAAAATCAGAAAAGAAAACGAAAGATTTAAAAACTAAAGTTCTTTTGCAGCAGGCGTATCCGCCTCGCGCGAATCAGACTAATACGCAGCAGAACTCATACCAAAGGACAGATTATAGTACATCAAGACCTCAATATCAATGGAATCAATGCGCGTACTGCAAGAAAGAGGGTCACTATAAAAATGAATGTCCGATCTTGGCGCAAAATAATGCAGCAGCAGCTCAGAGAGGTCGTGGTGGTTTTGTGCAGAATTCTAGAGGACGAGGACGAGGTGCTATGCCTCCACAAACTAATGATCGTCCATCCAATCACTTTGATCAACGAAATGGACAGTCTGTTCAGCAAAATAGATCTCAGCAATATCTTGTTGAAGATTATTGTGAAGTAGAAGAGGGTTTTCAACAAAATGGGTACTAGGACAGCCATGGACAGAGAGAGGGAGTAGTATCAGTTCCAGTGGATCAGAGTGGGCCTTATGTCGCAGTAGCAACATCAGGTGTAGTCGAACCGTTTCTGTTGGATACTGGTGCCGCAAAAAGTTCTATAATGCATGCGAAACTCCCTGGCGCACCTTTGTCTGGCTCAACAAATGTTTCCGTAGGTTTTTCAGGCGCCCCTGTGTACAATCCGATATCTGGTCCTTTGTCTATTTCTGTTGGACCGTGCCAATTGAAAGCACCCCTGATTTTGACGACAGGTTGTAATGAAAATCTGCTTGGTTTAGATTTGTTAAAGCGACTATATGCGACATTGTACTGCTCTCCGGAAGGAGTACAGCTTACACTGGGAAAAAACATCACCTCTCCGATGTACTTGTCAATGGACGCACTCCCGCCGGAGCTCCGTTCACTCCCTGATTCTCTTTGGGCGACTGGTCCTAATGATGTAGGTCTCCTAGAAATTCCACCGTATGTAGTGACTTTGAAAGCAAATGTGAAATTTCCAAGAATTCCCCAGGATAAAATATCGAGTGAAGGTGAGCGTGCACTTTTATTGATTGTGCAAGACTTGATTAAGAAGGGTGTAGTTGAAGAAACTAGAGGAAATGTCTGTAACAGTCCTGTATTACCGATTCTGAAGCGAACTGACCCTACAAAACCTCC
The DNA here is from genome assembly GCF_964263255.1 of Lissotriton vulgaris. Classification (NCBI taxonomy): domain Eukaryota; kingdom Metazoa; phylum Chordata; class Amphibia; order Caudata; family Salamandridae; genus Lissotriton; species Lissotriton vulgaris. The sequence continues at coordinate 48,612 of NW_028243790.1, read as the reverse complement.
AGTTTATAGGTTTGTCATAGACCTTAGAGAAGTTAATAAGATTGTAATTCCGCAGTTTCCTGTAGTGCCAGACATTACTGCCTTGTTAACATTGATACCTGCTACAGCTACATGGTTCTCAGTTATAGACCTAAAGAATGCTTTCTTTAGCATTCCGATAGCCGAAGAGAGTAGGGATATTTTCGGCTTCTGTCTAGGAGGTCGCAGTTTCAGATTTAAACGCGCTCCACAAGGCTATTGTGAAAGTCCATCCATTTATAGTCAAGCTTTAAAAAGTCAGCTAGATTCTTTTGTCCTTCCTCCAGGTTCTGCCCTAGTACAATACGTAGACGATCTTTTAGTGGCTGCCGATGACAAGGAAACTTGCAAAGCAGCTACGATTTCGTTATTGCATCATTTGTCCAATTTGAATCATAAGGTGTCTCCTTCCAAGATGCAATACTGCTGCCAAGAGGTAACCTACCTAGGTCACCTCTTATCAAAGGAGGGAAGGAAGTTGACCCCAGAAAGAATAAAAGCAATTACGCAGATGAGTGTTCCACGCACACAGAGAGAAGTACGTGCCTTCCTAGGTATTACCTCTTACTGTAGGCAGTGGATCCCAAATTTTTCTCTTTTAGCAAAACCGTTGGTAGCTTTGACTGGGAAAAATGTTCCAAGTCCGGTGCCATGGTCTGATGAATGCCAAGAGAGTTTTACTGAATTACGAAAAGCATTGTGTTCAGCTCCTGTATTAGGTACACCTGATTACAGCAAGCCATTCACGCTCTACGTTCACGAAAGAGAAGGTTGCGCGTTGAGTGTTCTGACACAGAAATTTGGTGATAAACAACGCCCTTGTGCGTATTTTTCATCAACATTAGATCCGGTAGCCAGAGCGTTACCTAGTTGTTTGAGGGCTACAGCGGCAGCTGCAGCTTCCATTCGACAATCTGCTGGTTTGGTGATGAACAATATGCTAGTGGTCATGGTTCCTCATGCAGTGGATACACTCATGAACCGAACGAAGACTCAACACCTTACTAGTGCGAGATTATCTGGTTACGAGCTGACATTATTAGCGAGTCATATTCAGATCAAAAGATGCAATGTATTGAATCCAGCAACATTGTTGCCGACTGATCAAGAGTCGAGTGATTCTGAGCCACATGACTGTTATTTCAAAACGGAGGAAGAGACAAAAGGACGTATCGATTTAAAAGATACTCCCCTGTCCGACCCAGATGGTACGCTATATGTGGACGGGTCATGTTTTAAATTGGAGAATGGTGATGTGACTGCTGCCTACGCGGTAACGACTTTGAAGACGATTGTGGAAACTGCAAGAGTGAGTCAGAATTCTGCCCAAGCTGCAGAATTAATAGCTCTAACGAGAGCGTGTGTTTTAGCTAAGGGAAAGAGAGTGAATGTGTTTACAGATAGTCAGTACGCATTTGGCGTGGCCCATAGTTTTGGCCGGTTGTGGAGAGAAAGAGGTTTCATTACGTCCCATGGGACTAAGATCCAACATGGTCAGCTAGTTAACGACTTGTTGGAATCTCTAACCTTGCCGACTGAAGTTGCGATTGTGAAGTGCAGTGCTCATAAAGCAATCACGGATGATGTTGGTCGTGGGAATGCCTTTGCTGATGAAACTGCTAAACAGACAGCTAGAGACACGATGAGTAGAATGTACGTTGCTACGTCTGCAAGATGGATTGCTGAGTCTGGAATGTGTGAGGACACTATGGAAAGTGTGAAAGAGATTCAGAAAGAAGCGACTGAGGAAGAGAAACGTGTATGGAGAGAAAGTACGGGCAAGTTGGACTCGAATGGATGTTGGATTGATTTGACAGAACAGCAGCGTTGGATGTTGCCTGATGCATATGTGCTTGCAGTAGTGACGATGGCGCATGGAGTGGCGCATATAAGTTCTAAAGGGGTATGTAAGATGTTAGCTCCGGTTTGGAAGAATGAGGGAATCAGTAAGTGTGCAGAGAGAGTGGTGAAAAATTGTATGGTATGCTTGATGCATAATCCTGGCAAGGGAACTCCAACTCCAGCTGGTCATTTCGCTCCTCCTTCCTGCCCCTTTGAAGTGATTCAGTTAGACTTCATTCACATGGAACGCTGCAACAATTTAAAGTACGTCCTGGTGGTAGTTTGTGCTTTTTCCAGGTGGATAGAAGCATACCCATTAAAGGACAACACTGCCCTATCAACTGCCAAAATTCTTCTCAAGGAATATTTCCCTAGGTTTGGAATGCCACGGATTGTATGGTCAGATAACGGAAGTGAGTTTATAGGGAAAGTTATGCAGAGTGTGTGTGCTGGTCTAGGAGTGAAACAAAAATTCCACAGTGCAAACCATCCCCAATCTGCTGGTTTAGTCGAGGGTTACAATGGCACTCTGAAGCTTAAGATAGCCAAGATACAAGCATCCACAGGTTTAGCCTGGCCAGACGCACTTCCTTTGGCCTTGTTATCAACGAGAGCAACAGTGCATTCTAGAATAGGGCTTTCTCCATACGAGATTGTGTTTGGCCGCCCGGCAAATATCTGGGGTGTGCCAAGGCCTAAACAATTTTGCTCCATTGAATATCCTATGTTAATAGACTACCTTTACGACTTGACTGCTAAATTAAGTCTTATTCATCAACAGGTCTTTGATGCTTTGCCAAAACCTCCGGAGAGTCCAGGGCATCAGCTGAAACCCGGCGACCACGTGGTGGTCAGAAATTTTGCGAGGACAAAGAATCTTCAGCCTCGCTACATCGGCCCCTTCCAGGTCCTACTGGCAACGAGGACAGCTGTACGTGTCGCTGGCCGTAAACATTGGATTCACGCCTCTCATGTAAAGCGTGTTCCTTTGCCGCTGCCTTACGACGACTGGGTGAAGAAGGGAATTGGTGCCTCCGAAGCTGAAACAACTCCGAAATTTGTCCCTTTCAGCGATGCCGATTTGATTACTGACACTTTGAAACTTGACTCTCCTCCTGAAAGGACTCCTTTGAACACTGAACATTTGTCTCCAGCATCACAAGAAACTTTGCTATCTGCGAACTTAAACTCTGCAACAGCTGCTAGTAATACACTATTTTCCGATCAGACAGTACCAGCGAAGAAAAGATACAACCTTAGAAGCCATAAAAAGGACTAATAAAGCAGGCAACTGCATACTGTGATTTTGATATATTTATATATATTTTGAACTTTTGCCTTCAGCCAGGAAGTTTGCTATTGTTTATTGTTTTTAAAATTGCCTTGCCGTCTGGGTAGCCGTAGGGTCGTGGCTGTGTGCCTAGTTTGAATTTGCAGGGGTCTGACACAAGGTCGATCTTTCTGTTGGTTCTGGGAACTCCCAGGGCTGATAGAGGCATTTTCATCTACGTACACATCATCAGTGGTCGCGAGCGGATTGTAGAAGATGGAGCTTCCTGCGCTGCAACGAAAGAATGTGATTTACGTTCGCAGAAACAGACTTAATAGAATTCTTCACAGCAAATGTTTCTTGATGCAATGTGCCGTTACATTTTTGATTGTTTTAGCAACATTGGTGGGTGGAATCGTCTTTAGCATAAATTTGATTTTTGTGCCAGTTTCTACAGTACCTCCCCTTGATCCTGCTATTTCTACTGTTTCCTCTATACACTCTTTTCACTCGTTTCCGGAACATGAGCAAGCCAGACGCTCAGAATTCACCAACAACACTTTTGTACAGCTCTTGCACCAACACCAACTGGTAGTTAACACTACAGACTGCTGGGTATGTGGCTTGATACCTCACACTATGGATAAAGGTATTCCATATCTGGTTTTGCCTTACAGCTATAATGGATCATTTCAGGCTTTCCAAACCATCTTTGCTTATGCTCTCGAAACCTATCCTCCACGTCCACCACGTTCCACTAAATATAACTCTGCTAACAAAGCTTTAGTCCAGGGAATTATTGATATGGTCAAGGACGTCAATAATACTCCATCATACCCTAGAGACGAATTGCGAGTATATTTAAGTTGGAATACTTCAGAGTATCGCCTTAGTTTAGGAGAAAGCAAGCGTAAAAGCTCAACTCCAATCTGGGTCGTACCTCACCGAGGTCAGGTCTGTTTGCAAGGTAATGGGAGAAATCCGAGAGCTCAGCTAGGGAGGAGTGAGTGCGTAGAGACTTATGTGTTTCCGGCTAACTCTTCCCCTGCCTTTCTTACTGCTAGGGGTACCTATTTCATTTGTCGAGACAGAGCTTATACATGGTTGCCTGCCGACTTCTCAGGATCATGTTATATTGCTCGATTATTGCCTCCGACATACACTGCTTCACCTGATTACCACAGAACAAGAGTAGCGAGAGGTGTCTTCAGCAAGGAAGATACAGCTGGTCAGGAAGCTGGAGACTTCTTCAAAGGCTTCCTTCCGTTCTGGGGACCTATGGCCAATAGTAGAAACATACGTCAGCTAACACGGGTAGTTGAATCTACTATTACTGAAACTGCTGGTGCCCTTAGCAATCTGACAGCTGAGCTTCAGGCGGATAGGCTCATGACGTTGCAGAACCGTATGGTTCTAGACGTTATACTTGCAGATCGAGGTGGGGTATGCAGAATGATCCAATCGAGCTGCTGTGTCTTTATTCCTAATAATGCTCCAACAGTCTACGAGGCGATCTCTAAGTTGCACAAGATTTCGGACTCCATTCATGTAGACAAGGGAAACTGGTCCTTCATGGAGTGGTTTTGGACTCTGATCTCAGCGTGGGGATGGAAAGTTCTAATGGTCATTGGTGTCATCCTAGTATTCCTATTCTCATGTTGTCTGATTATCCAGTGTGGTCCTGCTCTGTGTAGTCTTTGTGCTACGACTTGTCTCAGAAAACCACCTGCGTTTGGAGAAAAGACACGAGAAAGGATGATGATACAACAACATGTCACTGACCTGATGAGCATAGAACTAGATTCTGACATAGACTGAGTAATTGCCTATGTAAGGGCAAAAGGAGGGTCTGAGGTTCCGTGACGGTTCCGTGACGACTTGAACCCGTGTTTTCAAGTTTGTCGGAAATACATAGTATTGGTATCAGTGAACCGCAAATGATCCATTTAGTATATCCTAGTGTTTTCGCTACGCTACGAGCAAGAGCACTCCTTCCATTGACATATTTCTGATATACCCACGGCATCCATCTTAGATCATGGCCGCCATTTTGTGTTTCCTTGCCCTCACATATGCAATAGCCTCTGATCATTTCATTTACTCCACTTTGATTAAGGACACGTAGCCTTAGCCGGAGATTCACCTCTTACATGACACGTGCACCTTAAACCAGATCACGCTGTAGCTGCATGACTCGACAAAGGCTGCCTCCTCTGCCCAAGGCCAGTCTTGCCAAACTGGTCTTCGTGTCCATTGTACCTGATCATGATTAGGCGGCCGAAGCCGGTAGCCTTGCCCATTTACGACCTACAAACATCCCTTATCCCACTTTTCTATCTTCCACACCTGGCTCTGTTTCTTTCTTTCTGAATCTTTATTAGGGGGAGGTAACGAACTTTACGATGAGGCGGTCCGGGTCCTGAATGCAATATTGACAGGGGATTGTGATGAACTAGTGGGAACCCCTCTTCGTAGATGTTTGGTATCAGATTTTATCGACGGTTCCTGTGTAACGTCAAATATTTATTGTTTAGAGACACAAAGGTTTGGGAATGTACCGACATGTGAAATATTTGCCTAGAGCACAATTTTTAGTATATAAGGAGCGACCCACTTTGTACAAATTGAACAGGCTCCTAGTTTCTGCCCGTGCGTAGATTCTGTGACTTCTGTGTCCCTGCAGTAATAAACCTTTGGTCTTTGACGCCACCATCGAGAAGCCCGTGTTTCTGTTCATTTGTGCACCAAGGCAGGTGGAACTCCGGGGTCTTTGGGTGTTGTACCCTGACACCTCTGGACGGAACCAAAAAGTCCAGAACTCCAACATGAGAAGGGCAAAGTGCATCAACAGTCCAAGGCACAGAACCTAGCAGGTCCATCTGAGGCAGCACATGAAAGGGCACAATGCAGCATCCTAACAGCAACAGTCCAGGGCACAGAACAGAGCAGGTACATCTGAGGCAGGACATGAGAGGGCACAATGCAGCATCAGAAGAGCAGCAGGGCAGTGTTCACAACAGAGCAGGTACATCTGAGGCAGCACATGAGAGGGGCAAAGAGCATGAACAGTTCATGGCACAGAACAGAGCAGGTACATCTGAGGCAGCACATGAGAGGGCACAATGCAGCATCCTAACAGCAACAGTCCAGGGCACAGAACAGAGCAGGTACATCTGAGGCAGGACATGAGAGGGCACAATGCAGCATCCTAACAGCAACAGGGCAGTGTTCACAACAGAGCAGGTACATCTGAGGCAACACATGAGAGGGGCAAAGAGCATCAACAGTCCATGGCACAGAACAGAGCAGGTACGTCTGAGGCAGCACATGAGAGGGGCAAAGAGCATCAACAGTCCATGGCACAGAACAGAGCAGGTACATCTGAGGCAGTACATGAGAGGGCACAATGCAGCATCAGAACAGCAACAGGGCAATGTTCCCAACAGAGCAGGTACATCTGAGGCAGCACGTGAGCGGGCACAATGCAGCATCCTAACAGCAACAGTCCATGGCACAGAACAGAGCAGGTACATCTGAGGCCGCACATGAGAGGGCACAATGCAGCATGAGAACAGCAACAGGACAGAGTTCACAACAGAGCAGGTACATCTGAGGCAGCACATGAGAGGGCACAATGCAGCATCCTAATAGCAACAGGGCAGTGTTCACAACAAAACAGGTCCATCTGAGGCAGCACATGAGAGGGGCAAAGAGCATCAACAGTCCATGGCACAGAACAGAGCAGGTACATCTGAGGCAGCACAAGGACGTGTGTCATGCGGACAGTCTCATGGACAATAATAATGCAAGGGTGGTTACAATGGAATTTCCAGATATCAAGTACAATGAGATTTTAGTGATGGGAACTGCACCTCACAGCACAGAATCAGGTGGACTGTGGGACCTCGTAGCTTCAGACACAGTGTCAGGATCTGATACAGGAATGTGAGACACAGACACAGCTCTAGTGACTGACACATGAGCCAAAAACCCAGACACACTGGCAGGACCAGATACAGGAGTGTGAGACACAGCCACAGCTCTAGTGACTGACACATGAACCATGGACCCAGACACACTGTCAGGACCAGATACAGGAGTGTGAGACACAGCCACAGCTCTAGTGACTGACACATGAGCCATAGACCCAGACACACTGGCAGGACCGGATACAGGAGTGAGACACAGCCACAGCTCTAGTGACTGACACATGAGCCATAGACCCAGACACACTGGCAGGACCAGATACAGGAGTGTGAGACACAGCCACAGCTCTAGTGACTGACACATGAGCCATTGACCCAGACATACTGGCAGGACGGGATACATTAGTGCGAGACACAGCCACAGCTCTAGTGACTGACACATGAGCCATAGTCCCAGACACACTGGCAGGACCAGATACAGGAGTGTGAGACACAGCCACAGCTCTAGTGACTGATATATGAGCCATAGACCCAGACACACTGGCAGGACATGTCCCTAGATAGTGACTAACAAATGAAATGCCAGCATCTGAGACATGAGAGTGGTGGACACACACAGTGGCAGTACCTGAAACAAGAGAGGGCACAACTGACACAGTGCTGCTACATGAGGCATGACAGCGAACAACAGACACAGTGCCACTATCTGACACATGAGAGTGAACTGCAGCCGACCCACTAGGACCACTGAAATGATGAGCCAAAGGGCTGTATGGGCCATGAGGCAGGGTGGCTCTGGGAGCTGGGGACAGCTGTACTGGAGCGACATTGGGGTGGTCAGTTGTCACCGGTGTGTGTTTCCGTTTCTTTGGGATATGTAAGGGCACCCTGGACATGACGGGACTGGAAAGTGGTACAGGCTCATCTGAAACATCACCCATCAAAGGTGGATCATGTGCTGGTGGGGGTCTGCTCTCTTGGGACGTGCTGGACCCTGCCTGACGCTTGCTCTGGCCCTGCCTTCTGCCCTCAGCTACTTATGTAATGGGGATGCAACAACAGTGTACTCCTTCCTCTGCTTCACTGGGGTGTGGATGGGACTAGAGGTATGGGGGGACTTCACTTCTGACAAATGTGCTTTATGTTCTTTCACCAACACCAGCTTCGGGGGATTCAGGGGTGATAGCTGCCTGTCCTTGGTGGATGTCCTGTCCATGGGAGATGCCTTGGCCCTGGGATCTGCCTGCTCCTTAGGAGGTGCCTTGTCCGTGGAAGACGCCTTGGCCTTAGGATGTGTCCTGTATTTCTCTATCCCTGGGAGGTGCCCAGTCCACTGGAGGTGCCCTGTCCCTTTTAGGGGCCTGGCCCTTTGGAGTGTCCCTGTCCTTGGGAGGTGCCCTGTCCTTTGGAGGTTCCCTGTCCCTGGGAGTGTCCCTGTCCTTGGGAGGTTTCCTGTCCTTGGGAGTGTTCCTGTCCTTTGTAGTGTCCCTGTCCTTGGGAGGTGCCCTGTCCTTGGGAGGGGCCGTGTCCATGGGTGGTGTCCTGTCCTTGGTGTGTGCCTTGTCCATGAGATGTACCTTTGCCTTGGGAGTACTTTTTGAGGGGGATGCCTGTTTGCCCTGTGAATCTGTGTCCCCCAACACCCCTTTAGGATCCTGTGGGTCATCTCCAGGGTAGCTGATGTCATGTTCTGTGAAAGATTTCCTTTTCCTAGGGGATGGTTTCTGGGACCTCCGTTGCCTGCCTTGCTGCCTCTCCCTGCTTCTAGTGCAATACCCTGAAAATGAGGCCTGTTCAGAAATGTGACTCTCCCCTGAGACAGAAAGTGGTGTGGATGGGGAACTGAAGTAGAACCTTGTCCATGTGACTGTTCAATGGCTGCAGACACTGTGTTGGATAAGGACTGTACTGTTCTGTGGAGACCAGCAACATCACCATGCATCCCCTCCATGAATGCTACCACCTGCCCCAACTTCCTATCGTGGTCCAGGCCTACACACAGCTGTCGCAGTTGATCAACCGCCTCAGCACTAAGGGCAGTTTGTGTCACAGGGGCAGGAGCAGCGGTGCCTGCACCAAAGGCCACTCAGCTTCCCCTACTCTGGTGAGCACGAGCAGTGCTTGTTGCAGTTGGTGGCAGTGTGGGCCCAGTGTGCTGTGTACCGATTGAAGGTGTAGATGGTCCACTGCCTGTGTCTACGGACAGTGCTGACTCACCACCACTGACTGAAGTTGAGGACGATGGGGTCTCCACATGTGAGTCCTCAGGGATAGTTCTGTCCCCCTCTCCGGGGCTGCTCTCTTCAGTCTCAATCTGCATGTGTGTGATCTCTGATCCGGATGCATTGCCATCACTAAGCTCCATCGTTTGTGGGTCAGTGCCCTCGTCCAAAGCTGAAAGAGAGAGAAAAGATGTATACCTTTGTGCCACACTCACGTACTGTCTGCTGACCAACATGTGGCACCCATCCTGCACATGAACCACCCCTACCAGACATCCTCATGTCAGAGAATTAGTGGGCCCTGTGACACATGTACATAAAACATACAGGGCAAGTGCCTACAGCCCACCACACATGTGATGACATGGGACCACAGACCTGAATGGCATGTCCTGGGCCCCTGCACTACGATGCCACTGGTATGCCCAGCTGACTGACATGGATGCTAGCTCTCACTCCGCTAATGCCACCAACATGCAATAACAGCATACCATATACACCACGGATGTCACTACTGTGTCTGACCAGCAATACATGCATGCAGTCCCAAGTCACAGACCCATTCAGTGGGCTTACCGCTAGTGTGCTGCTGCTCCCCTCTCAACCGTGCAGACAGGTCAGGATGTGTCACAGCCATGATATGTAGCATTAGAGGGGTCATTATACGTCGTGCAAGACGGCCTGATCTTGGAATCATCTCCGCCACATTCTTGCTGAGCCTGGAGATATCGCCCCACTGCTTGTGGCAGTGTGTGTGTCGACTGTTGCATACCCCCACAGCCCGTACATCACGTGCTATGGCCCTCCACACGGCCTTGAGATGGTGCAGCTTGACCTACCATAATGGGAGACAAGAGGGGGCAAGTCAGTGAACAGTTGGCCGTTCACACAGATAAAAGGTACAGGTATCTGTCAGGAGCCATGCACAGTACAACGTACAGGACGGACAGGTCGATATGGCATTAGTCCATCATGGAAAGCAGGTGAGGTACACACCCACAAGATAGATGTGATCGATTGTGACCCAGCACAGCTGCAAGACTACACATGTCATGTTTGTGACCCCTCAAAGATAACACTGCGCAGCATAGAGGTCAATCAGTCAGTGACAGAACAAGGAACACATCACAGCATGCCTGGCCTGCTGGGGCATACCCACACTGCCTTCCAAAGAACACCCCACAGATTTCAGGCCAGGAGTCAGGGACCACCTCATGCACATCAACATGTTCCCCACTGCACTTACCACCTGTCCTGGGGCACCGTAGAGCTGTTCATAGTGGCGGAGCACACCGTCCACAAGGACCTCCAGCTCCTCTGCACCGAATGGACGGGACCGGATCTGTCCAACTCTTGCCATGGCAAGGTCTAGGACACTGGCACAACAGCAGCAGTTGATGGAGTGGGCAGCAGCAGCAGGTAGAGGTGATGGGTGCAGGCAGCAGTTGGTGGAGTGGACAGCAGCAGGTAGAGGTGATGGATGCAGGCAGCAGTTGGTGGAGTGGGCAGCAGCAGCAGGTAGCGGTGATGGGTGCAGGCAGCAGTGGCTGGAAGCAGTGGATGTGTGGTGCTCAAAATCACATATTTATAGGGCCCTGAGCTGATATCAGTGGCACACTTCTGCAGCAATTGGTGTTCTCGGGCTGCCTCATTCAAAATGAGCCAATGACTGGCCCCGCTGTGGCGGTGCACGGCTTCCGCTTTTTTTTTTAAATCGCTAAAGCGTCCAGCGGGATCTCTTTCCATTGGCTACATGTGCAAGGACCATCACGGTCACACACTGCAAACCGCATGTGCACCCTACCGTGATGGTGCATCATTTAAAAATCATCACTCACTGGCATCAAAATGGCGGAGCACGCATCCCGCGGGGGCGGGGCAGGCTAACAGATACATTTGACTGTGCAAGTGGAAATGGCAGTTGGTATCCCCCCATTCAGTCACATAGCGGCACCCACCGCTGGGTCCGGGCGGTTACCTACCGCCGGGTCTGGGTGGTTACCTACCGCCGGGTCCGTGCGGTGGGGGCCAATATGTATATTGATGTTACCGTGGCATGGATGGCCATGGCCGGTTTCCTACCACCGACTCCTTGTGGTGGGTGCCAATATGTGTATTGATGTTACCGTGGTATGGATGGCCATGGCCGGTTACCTACTGCCGGGTCTGTGCGGTGGGTGCCAATATGTGTATTGATGTTACCGTGGCATGGATGGCCATGGCCGGTTACCTACCGCAGGGTCCGGGTGGTTACCTACCAACGGGACCGTGCGGTGGGTGCCAATATGTGTATTGATGTCACCATGGCATGGATGGCCATGGCTGGTTACCTACTGCCTGGTCCGGTTGGTTACCTACCGCCGGGTCCGTGCGGTTACCCACCGCCCGGACCCTGCGGTAGTTAACCAGCCATGGCCATCCATGCCACGGTAACATCAATACACATATTGGCACCCACCACACGGACCAGGCGGTAGGTAACCGCCCAGACCCCTTGGTAGGGATACCAACTGCCATTTCCACTTGCACAAATGTATCTGTTAACCTGCCCCGCCCCCGTAGAATGCGTGCTCCGCCATTTCGATGCCAGTGAGTGTTGTTTTTCAAATGATGTACCATTGCGGTAGCGGCACATGCGGTTAGTGGTGTGTGACCGCGAGGGACCGTTCCCATGCAGACAAAGATACGCACGATTGCAGTAGTAAGGATCATTTTCTGTGATGGCGGACGGTTTGCCGTGATGCGGTGCGTAGACACACTGCATGTCTCCGCACTCATCTAATGATAAAAGGTGTCCATGTGTGTCAGGGCATGTCCGGAATGCCTCAACACTCATCATGTTATGTCAATGGCCCGTGTCTACGTGTCTCATCAATGTCAATTTGTTGCATGTGTGATCATACTATTGACATTGCCAGTGGTTGTCAAAGGAGAGTGATGTGAGCTCAAATTGCGTCAGATGTGCATTGGCAATGTGGTGACATCTTGGTTTTGAGATCACACGTTTCAAAGTGTACACATCTACACAGTCCATTAAGGCTGTGCACCCACAGTTTGATCCAGTCGTGAGTGTGTGTTTTGTGAGTGCAAGGAGTAATGATGGGGGATACATGCATTCAGTGTATGCATCTGTGTGTCGTATGTTGTATGTCAATGCCTGTCATGTGAGGATGCACAGCATTGTTGGTGGTTTCATGGGTGCATGAAGACAAGGAGGGTGTGTTCCAGGTTCGCGTTGTGAGTGCACATCCATGTGTGTCTGTGGGGATGCTTTTCCACACATGGGCATTCCATCATGTGATGTTGGCTGTGCTTGCAACATGTGTGCACGTACCATTGTACACATTTGCTCACAGGATGTTGTTGTGGGTGAACATTGTGTATGTAGTTGTCTGTAGTGCCTTATATTTCTGTCACGTCACACATACAATCAGTGTCTGCAACATGGATTATTTGTTGTGTGTTGGTCAAGATGTGATGGTGTGGTTCAGCTGTGCCGTGTTGTACAATTGACATCTGCTCCCATCTACTCCCACACAAGAGGGCTCCAAATGTGCATCGACCATAGACTGTGCTGGAGGACATGGTTGGAGAGGAGGTGATCCGCAAATTCCGGCTTGACCGACCGACATTGCAGGACCTTGTTGCACAATTTGCACCACACCTGCAGCCACGCAGGGCATATCCTAGAGCAATTACACTCACAGCAAAGGTGATGCCGGCACTTCACTTCTTCGCTACGGGCACATTCCAGTACACAGTTGGTCATGCCGGGGGGATGTCCCAATTAGGCATAAGCTGAAAATTCATTCCGCTCGCGGAATTTGCAGATTTTCCGCGATTTCGTGATCCACGAATCACACTAAATCGCTGTAAAATCCGCGAATCAGCTGGACGAATTTTCAGCCAAGCACTTGCAGGGTTACAGCAGCAGGTACAAAAGTTGAAGCTAATTTTTTGTGACCTTTTACAAACGGGTTACAAAGAAATTAACTTCAACTTGGGCACCTGCTGCTGTAAGCCTGTAAGTGCTTCCTGGCGCCTCGTTGCCTACTTGCAACTATTCTCTGACCCTGCTCTGACCCTTGAAACATGGTCAAAGAATAGTTACAAGTAGGCAATGAGGCGCCTGTCACGAAAAATAAACCACAACAGGAAGCACTGACAGATATAAAAACAAGCATTTGCAATGCAATAGGTCTCGCATTAGGAAAGTTTAAGCTATTGGTCTTGTAAATGACAATTTTTTTTGTTTATGAGTTGGTTTTGAAAATAGCTAAATTAATAACTTTGTCATTTACAATGCCAATAGATATAACTTTCGCAAATATGACACCTATGGCATTTGTAATGCAACATGTTTTGTATTTACGTGACTTAGATGTATTGATATTACAAATACAATGGCTTTTAATTTTTTTAAATAAAAACTACTTAAATAAAAGTGATTTTAATTTATAATGGCAATAGCTTAAACTTTTGTAAATACCTTTTGTGAAGATTATGTTCAGTGTATTTTATTGTGACGAAAATCCAAGAACAGAAGTGAAATATTAACATCTTTTTGTGACATTTGTAATAAAGCTTGAAACATTGAGAGAACATATTTGAACCAGTTGTTGTTGAATGGTTGCCCAGATTGATGCTGGGGTGGCGCTGAGTGGTGCTGTGGTGGTGCTGTGGTGATGCTGAGTGGTGCTGTGGTGGTGCTGAGTGATACTGGGAGGGTGCTGAGTGAAGCTGGGGTGGTGCTGAGTGGTGCTGTGGTGGTGCTGAGTGATGCTGTGGTGGTGCTGAGTGGTGCTGTTGTGGTGCTGAGTGATAATGTGGTGGAGCTGAGTGATGCTGTTGTGGTGCTGAGTAATGCTGTGGTGGCGCTGAGTGGTGCTGTGGTGGTGCTGAGTGGTGTTGTGGTGGTGCTGAGTGATGCTGTGGTGGTGCTAAGTGATGCTGTGGTGGTGTTGAGTGGTGCTGTGGTGGTGCTGAGTGATAGTGTGGTGGCGCTGAGTGATGCTGTGGTGGCGCTGAGTGTTGCTGTGGTGGCGCTGAGTGGGGCTGTGGTGGTGCTGAGTGGTGCTGTTGTTGTGCTGAGTGATGCTGTGGTGGTGCTGAGTGGTGCTGTTGTGGTGCTGAGTGATGCTGTGGTGGTGCTTAGTGGTGCTGTGGTGGTGCTGAGTGATAATGTGGTGGTGCTGAGTGATGCTGTGGTGGTGCTGAGTGGTGCTGTGGTGGTGCTGAGTGATAATGTGGTGGTGCTGAGTGATAATGTGGTGGTACTGAGTGATCCTGGGGTAGCGCTGAGTGATGATGTGGTGATGCGGAGGGCAGAAAGGCACAAAAAGCAGTCTAACAAAGTGCAGAAGGGCAGAAAAACAAGGGAAACACAAGTCTAACAGAGGGCAGAAGGGTACAAAAAACCAGTCTAACAGAGGACAGAAGGGCAGAAAAACAAGGGAAAAACGAGTCCAAGAGGGCAGAAGTGCACAAAAAATGAGTCTAACAGGAGGCAGAAAGGCACAAAAACGAGTCTAACAGAGGGCAGAAGGGCACAAAAAACGAGTCTAACAGAGTGCAGAAGGGCGGAAAAACAAGGGAATAACAGAGGGCAGAAGGGCACAAAAAACGAGTCTAACAGAGGGCAGAAGGGCAGAAAAACAAGGGAAAAATGAGTCTAACAGAGGGCAGAAGGCCACAAAAAACGAGTCTAACAGGGGGCAGAAGGGCAGAAAAACAAGGGAAAAACGAGTCTAACAGAGGGCGGAAGGGCACAAAAAAACGAGTCTAACAGGGGGCAGAATGAATCCCGCCCTGCATGTTTGTCCACGAAGATGCCACCGTTTTGTGCAATACCTCTACTCAACTGGAGTACTTTCTACTGTCTAATCAGTAAGTTCTCCCTCGTTGGCTAAATGTATGGGGACAGATTTACAATAACTGGCGCATCCCCAGGGATGCCCAGTTATTGTGCGCCGCAGCTCCGCCACCCATGGTCCGCCGCATTTCCAATGCGGCGCACCATGTGGCAAAAATGGCACAGATGCGTCACGCATCTGTGCCGTAAAAGCAGCGCATTGCTGGAGCTGCGTCGCAAGTGCGACGCAGCTCCAGCAATGCTCTGGGGGGCCCTATCTCCCCAATGCTGCGTCAAGCCTTGGGCTAGCTTCAAGCAGGCGCAGGGTTTTGATGCAGCATTGGCCTAAAAGTGACTGAGTGAAATCTTGTAGATTTCACTCAGCCACTTTTAGGAGGCGTTTCTGCGCAGGAACGCCCTCCCCTGCGCCGGAACGCTTCCTGATGGCGCAGGGCTTTACAACGTGACGCATCTCTCAGATGTGTCACGTTGTTAATACCCAGCAACATGGTGCATCTTTTGTGCTGCTGCTGCGTCACAAAGGTGACGCAACTGAGGCGCAAAAGAGGCACAAGCGGCTAGTAAATCTGCCCCATAGTGCTTTTACTACACTGTAGCTGCGTAAAGGGCCAAAAGATGTGTCTCCAGTGACCATGTGTGCCTGTGCCTGTGTTCCAGGCACACATGGTCACTGGAGACACATCTTCTGGTCCTTTACGCAGCTGCAGTGTAGTAAAAGCACTATACATTTACCCAATGAGGGAGCGCTAACTGGATTAGCCTGGATTCACACATTTCGCCCATGCTTAGTCCCAATCCATGTTTAGCATGGTTCTGCGGGATGTGCTTGAAGCAATGATGTGTTACAAGGATGATTACATCCATTTCCCACGTCCGGCAGATTTGGCAGCAGTGAAAGGGGACTTCTATGCTCTGGGCCAGATTCCACTTATAGTGGGTGCCATTGATGGCACACATATTGGTCTAATCCCACCCCAGGCACATGAACCCATCTATCGCAATCGGAAGCACTACCACTCCCATATGTGTGCCAGATTTCCGGGATCCGCACATGACTCCCACATCCTGCGGAGCAGCATTGTTCCCCAACTGAAGGCTAATCTGCATCAAGATCGTGCGTGGCTTGTAGGTGAGTGTGCTGCGATGACTACTGTGTTGTATGTGTGCCATGCTGTTCCCACCAGTACTGGTACTGATGTATGTGTCTGTCATCCCCCACCTAGGTGACTCTGTGTACCCAAACCGCCCGTGGCTGCTGAGCCCCCTACGGAATCCAACTACCCCAGGGGAAATGCGCTATAATGAGGCCCATGGTAAGACACGTCGGGTGGTAGAACGTACATTTGGACTTCTGAGTCTAGGTTTCCGGAGGGGCCCTGCAATACTCCCCCGGCAAAGTATGCGAAATAGTGGTTGCCTGCTGCATGCTCCACAACCTAGCCTTGCGCAAGAACATTGACATGATCCAGGACCCTGCAGACCAACAGGTAGCTCCGCCACCCATCCCACCCATGATGAGGATAGTGGGGAGGAAGAAGGTGTGGACCAGAGACGTCAGGTCATTGACCGCTACTTTCCTTGAATGTGAGTAAGTACGTCTTGTGCTGCTGTTCAATGCATGATGTATCTTTGCTGGTGATGGGTAGATGTGGTATGTGCATGCTGCCTGTTCTGGTATGTTCTGTTCGCAAATGGGTGTGGGACATGGTATACGTGCAATGCTTCCTGATGCGTCTCCTGTGATCCGCTTAATTTGTGATGAGTGTGGTTTTTATGATGTTGCAGTACAGTGTTGTGTAATGAGTGTGATTCAGTTTCCTGACCTGTGCTTGTTGTTCTCTCATTATCCCTAGGTCACTCCCACAGAGACATGATTCCGAACAACATTGATCCCTGCACCTGGTAATGACAACTACTCAGACAAACCTGTGTTTAAAACATGGAGGTCACACAGCCTTGAGTGTTTCCGTGGTGTTTATTTACAGGGGGAGGGATTTGTGTCAGTACATATTTACAAAATGGGTTTGGAGGGGAAGAGTGAGTTGAAGGTCATGTCAGATGATCCCACTGTGTAGACACCAAATTGTGTGGTGTAAACCAAGTCCAACAGACGTGTGCCAAAGCATTGCAATGTGGGGCAAGATAGTTCACAGAGTGAATGCCAGGCTCAAGGAAGGTTGAAGTCAGTGCCGGTCCCTCTTCTGGCAGGTGGGTGGTGCATTGCCACTGCTCTGTCCTGGATCCAGCCTCTGACGGCCCCTCCGTCTACGAGCCAGAGTGGACCCAGCTGTGAGGGCAGGTTGTTCGGGAGACACCTCACTGTCAGTGGCCTCAGGTGATGGTGCTGGTGGTGTCCTGTCCCGCTGGCCACTTGGGGGAGGGGGAGGTGGTGTGTTGCGGGATAACCACTCCCTCCAAACAGATGTTTGCTGGCCCATGAGTTCCACCATTTGTCCCATACGGTTGTCCATGGAACTCAACAGCTGGCTGGTCTCAAGTGAGTTTTGGCGCGCACGATCCGCCTGTGCCTGCGACCGCTCGTACGACGCATGCACTCTTGAAATGAGATCCAGGGTCTCGGTCCTAGGATTGGGTGGGTCTTGTCCCCCACCTGGCCTTGTACCTGCCCTCCTATCCAGAACCTGTCTGGAACCTGTGTCCTCACCCGTCCACTCTCCCTGCTAGCCCGTGATGTTGATGGTCCGCCATCGTCCAATGGGTCAGGGAGGGTGGCACAGGCAGGACTGGTGGTGGTGGTGGTGGTGGAGGGAGCTGCACAGGTCACAATGGCAGAAGTTGCTGTGGTTCCACTGGCCAAGGTGGTGGGGCAGGGATGTCCTTGGAGCCTGATGGCCCTGGGAGTGCAGGCGGACCGACATCGCCCTTCACATCCGAGGTATCCAGGGAATCATCACCAGAGAGCCCATGCTGTGATGGGGGCGACTACTGCTGGTGGTTGCTGGGTTCTCCTGCCAGTTCTCGGTCACCTGAGGGACAAAAATGTAAGAATCAATGCTGTGGATATGACAGGTTTGTTGTTGTTTCATTTCAATTTCCTAGGTGTTGGACTTGGCCCTTTCCCCCAAATTTTTCGCTTTTTGTCCCCCTAATTTGAATGTCTCCCCCATGGTATTAAACATATAAGGACCATGTGTGGTAAGAGTTGCCCTGTTGTAAAATTAAATGTGGTTAGATGGTGTGCTGAAAATAATCCCCGATGTTAAAAATACACCTGACTGAAATGTACTGTGATTTTAAAATGGATGCCATGGCCCTGGGTTTTGCCACCTGACGGCGTTAGGTTGGCTGGTCTAGTTATTAATACCCAGCCACCCCTAGCTTTTGGAGGGAAGCCTGGCACCCAGGGTGCTCAACCCCTCCCCTTGAGCCAGTGTGAACCAGTTTTCCCCAACATTCCGGAAGGTGCTGGCTCTGTGAGGGAGGAGGGTATAAGAAGGGAGAAGTGCCACCAGAAAGTCAGTCAGCGCTGGGACAAAGAAGAGAGGGGACCTGCTGTGAGGTGCTACCGCCACATGGGCGTGTGAGCTGGGCCCTGCACCCCTATAAACCCCCCCCTCTGCTGTCTCCATGGGCCCCTAACAAGGGAGGGCCCCTATCCAGGTCACTGACGCTAATTGACCGGGTACCACGCCAGCGCTGTTTGAAGAAGCGCCCAGGAGGTGAGGAGTGTGCCCCTGAGGAATAGCTGTGGGATTGGCCGCCCCTGGGGAAGCTGTGGCCCCCTTTGGATGCACCGGGCTGTGAGGAGCCTACTTGGAGGCCCTGGTTTGCCTACCTAAGCGCTGTAAATTCCCAGACTGTTGCTGCCCTGACCTAAACTGTACTGCCTGGGAAGCGCTATAATTTGGAAGCGCTATTCTGCCCCAGAACTGCTGTGTGGGCGCAAGGAGCAAGTGACTAAATAGCGCTGGGGCTGGTGTGGCCCCCGGAATGCTGCTGGCCCTGGAAGTGATGTGGGCAGAGGGAGGAGCAGTGCGCTGTGAATAGCGCCATTCTCCTGAGGAAAAATCACGCTGGAGGAGCCTACCCTCGTTTCAGCGCGCTGTCCGCCACATAATTAATTAATTAAGAAGGGAGCCTACCCCTTATTGCCGCCGTAAATCACCGCCGCGGCCAGGCGCCGCCTTGAGGGACCCCGCACTGCCGTGGGAATCGTCGCGGCGGCCCTCGGTGTCAGGAGAGGGCCGCCGATGCCAGGAGAGGGCTGCGCTAGGCCCTGAGGCCGTCAGGTCCCCCATCACGTGACGGGGGCCAGTCCGTGTCATCGGCCCGCCCCCGCCAACGCCGCGCATGGATTGGTTGTCGGCCGGGAAGGCCGGGAGGAGAGTCGAAGCCCCGGGTCCCCGTGAGGTAGGAGTGGGGACCCGGGTGAAGAGTTGGTGCGGGGCCCCCAGTGGTCACAAGGGGAGCCCCGAAGCAAGAGCGACCGGAGCGGGAGCCCACCCCGCCGGCCTGAGCCCCAGAGTGAGGGACCAGTGGAGGGGGCGGGGCCGGGGCACACTGTCGGTGCCAGCCCTGCCGGCACGGAAGAAGCGACCCAAAGGAGGAGGGAGGGAAGCCAGGCAGGCTTCCCCCTCGCGGGCCAAGTCCCCGCGCTTGTCCCCTGTGGCCACGCCGACGCCGTTTGGACACCCCGGGCCCCTGTGAGGAGGAAGGGCCCGGGTAAAGCAAGTCGCCAGGCACCCACACGGCCAGTGAGTGTCCCGGGTCCCCGTAAGGCAGAGGGACCCGGGAGAAGTTGGAAGACACCGCCGGGAGGGGTGATCGAGGGAGCGCGAACCACTCCTTCCTTCCACCCCGACGTGTCAGTGCTGCAGGGGCCTCGAGGCACATTGTCGGTGCCTGGCCCCTACTGTAAAGAAGAGTCCTGGGGAAGCCGGTGAGTGAAGCCTCAGCTGTGTAGTGGTTGGGGGGCTGGAGTCGGGGCACAGGGTCGGTGCTCGCCCCAGGACTAGTGCTCGCCCCTGGAAACTGTTCTGAGCTTCATTGGCCCTATTGGTCCCCTTTTTAAGCCTCTAAACTGGGCCGGGACATTTCTGAGGCCCCCCCCCCGGGATTGGTACAGGGACAAGTTAACCCCTAGCTAGACGTTAGGCCCTGCAGAGTGAAGGGCTGGGTAACTCAGCCTGTTTGTTAATGGCTTGCTTATCCCTGAGTCCTGCAATGGTTATTTGCCATGTTTTTTTCTGATTAGGATCCTGGTTGCCCTATGGTAACGCAGCGTTTCCATGTTACCTGTCAAGGTGTGGTGCGCTTCCGTGCCTAGTTTGAATTGTAGGCTGATTACCCTGCTAATGAGAAAATGCTAATGTTATGTTATGTTATGTTATAATGCATTTAATATAGCGCAACGGCTACTCAACAAGAGTGTCCCGGCGCTTTCCACTTGCAGCTCAGAGTAAAAATAACACAACAAAGCTAAAACAGAATTAGAAACAAAAAAGAACATAAAAAGCCTACAGATTAAAAAGCCAAGTCTTCAGGCTCTTCCTGAACTGGAGCAGATTGGCAGTGCTACGGAGCGTAAGTGGAAGCGAGTTCCACAGCTGGGGAGCTTTGCAGCTGAAAGAACGCCCCCCTGCGCGGGCCTTCCTCACCCGCGGGACCACCGCTGTGAACAGGGATTCCGACCGCAGGGAGCGGGTTGGACAATAGAAGGCTAGTCTCCGCCTCAAATATCCGTATATATGTTATGCCTACACTAAGGTTCTATGCCCCATGGGTTATTGTTCCCCTAAGGCGACCCGGGAAGAGTTGATGCCAATGCACTGCCTAAAGTTTAGGTTGCCGGTTGGGGGCTGAAAAGCCATGTTCCCAGGTTACCTTTGATGCCTAGGGTGTATACCTCAGATGCTATTGAATGCCAGGTGCCTTCCTACCTGTTGTTTTATACCCGTAGGTGGAGGGTGGAGTAAACCTGGATGTTTCCTTTTATTGCAGGCGTGCCCTAGGCTGGCCTGACGAGTTAATCCAGGCCCCTGTTTATGCCCCTTGTTAATGAGCCTGCCGTACTAATTTCTTACAGGTGCTCCTGACTAATATGTGCTGTGATGCCCAGTTGTTCTTCCCTTACAGGGGTGGGGTTTGGCGTTATAACGCATGAGATGTATGTGCGCTAATGTGGGATTTTGAAATTACAGCCACCCCCTAAGGAAGAGAGCCTGAGTTGGCCCCGCCAGATTGGCCCCAGGTCTACTGATAACTTAATCACAATCTTCTTTATTTCAGCTATGGACTATGGACTCAACCCTTCTTGTCCCATGTAAATAATTCCCCCTGATGTACTTGGCTTTGGCGCCAGTTGGCGCCTTGTTGTGATTACCATTATTTTGTTCCTTTTTACCTTGCAGGTTGGAGATATCACTAAACTTCTTCTTTTTCCAACCAAAGGTGGTGTTGTGACTCTTTTGTAGTGTGATTGGTGTGTTGTCTGTGGATACTGCGTGAGTGCTTCACATGTCCTCGAAGTTTGGCCTGCCCGCTTGGTGCCATGCTACCCCCTTGGAGATTTGGGTAACCCCCATTTCTTACACTAGGGATTTAGGACATGGTTGTTGATGTCATCACATTGGTGTGGCACATAGTACTGGGCATTATGGTGGTGTGGAGGTGGGGAGACAATACTTGGATATGTGTAATGCTGTTCTGCTATTGGTTGGTACCCCTGGACTCTCTGTAGTTTTGTAGTCATTATAACATTGTTGCTGTGGCTCAGCAATGTGGATTAGGGCATGTTCACCAGGGCTGTGGACAACCTACCTTGCTACTGTACCTCATCTAGTCATTGTCAAAAGAGGCATATGTTGGTCTTTCATGTGGATGGTCTACCTTGTGTTAGTGACAAGCTTTGGATATTGCATCCATGTGCCTTGTGTCAGGACACACATTGTACTTGCTGTTGTGGGTATGTCAAGTCTCACATAATGCACAGACTGCCTACTACATGGATTGTGTGGACTGCCACCATGTCTGAGTTTCCCCTTGCAAGTTCTTTGATGTGTGCAGATGTGATGCTTCTCTTCCATGTGTCCAAGGGTCTGTTATTTGTGGGTCCTTCTGTGGACATATGGTACTTGTTTGTTGTTTGATGAATGCAGTATGCAGGCACTGCTTGCTCACCTGTCCCATGTTTAATATCACATTTTCACCATGGAGTTACTATGAAGCCATGTGTTGTGTTGCTCCTAGCTGCAATCATGAGGGTGGAGGGTGCACATTTCAATTTGGAGTATAGACTTCCCCCTCACACCCACCCCTCCCTGTGAAGATGACAACCTACCTGTAAGTTTGAAGAGGGAGATGCAGTGGTCAGCACATGGTGGGGCACTCCATTTAGCCCTGGGGTAGGGCAAAGGGGCCTGTTGGGAGTAGTAGTGCTGGCCTTTCACCCAATCCCTGTGGACATGGGGGCCTGTTGGGAGTTGTAGTGCTGGCCTCTCACCTACCCACCCGACCCTCCCTGTGTACATGGGGGCCTGTTGGGAGTTGTAGTGCTGGCCTCTCAAGTGTGGACATGGGGGCCTGTTGGGAGTTGTAGTGCTGGCCTCTCACCCACCCAACCACCCTCCCTGTGGACATGTGGGCCTGTTGGGAGTTGTAGTGCTGGCCTCTCACCCACCCACCCCCACCCTTCCTGTGGACATGGGGCATGTCGGGCGTTGTAGTGCTGGCCTCTCACCCAACCACCCTCCCTGTGGACATGGGGGCCTGTTGGGAGTTGTAGTGCTGGCCTCTCACCCACCCACCCCCACCCTCCCTGTGGACATGGGGGCCTGTTGGGAGTTGTAGTGCTGGCCTCTCATATCACCACCCTCCCTGTGGACATGGGGGCCTGTTGGGAGTTGTGGTGTTAGCTGCTTGACCACATGCATGCCTGGGAACGTAGGAGGCTACATTTGTGGTTGATCATGGTGGGTGCATTTGAGCCCTGGGGGTTCACATTTGGGTGACTGTGTGGGCCACATGCATGGATTTGAGCCTGGGAGATGTGCCTTAGCAGTTGTGCGAGGCAGGACATAGCAGTGTGATGGTGGTCATTGGTTTGTACTTACCAGCCTCCACTCCCTCATCTATTCCTTCCAGGCTCTCAGGGTGCAGTGTGGCTAGCACCTTCTCCTCCCATTGGGTGTATGGTATTGGATCCATGGGAGGGCCACCGCCAGTTTGGTGTGCCCGCAGGTGGTTCTTGGCCCTGATGCCTTTCACCCTTGCCTTGAGGTCGTGCCACCGCCTCTGGATATCGTGTTTGGTGCGTAGCACGGTCCCTGAAGCATTCACTCTGGTCACTATCCTGTCCCACAATGTGGTCTTGTTTGCCAAGGTGGTCTGCTGGACTAGAGTACCGAACAGATGTGGTTCTATACGGATGATTTCATTACACAACAAACGTAGGTAGTAGTGTTCACAAAGGAAACGTCCGCACCATTCATTCAGAAACAATATTATTGTATAGACAGATAGCAGCGTGATATAATAGGCAAAGTAGAGAAAAATGTATACAAGATGGGTGCTAAAGAACCACAAGGCACCTACTACCTCAATGTGCTCTAGGTACACACGAATGTGAAACCAGAATCAAACTGTTAAGGAATGAGGTTCTGATTACAGCACACCAACAATCAGGAGTATTTTAGCCTTGGCTTGAGTAATGCGCCCTCAGAAAAAAAACTCTATCTATCATAGAGAACAGAGTTAAGAAAATATCACAATGTTTAGACAAAAGGGATCCAGGCAGTCCAAGGTAAATTCAGAGAGAGTCCTCTTCAGATTTCATCAATTCTTTCTTTATTAATATTCAAAATTTCATAAAAAGATCTCCCAGCACGTAAATCGCCAATACGTGTTTCGTCCCACACAGAGATTTCATCAAGGCATGAATATGGTTGAATAATTTCTATTGATCCGCCAAAACATAACTACAAGCAGCACGTGCAGTACATTTGAGACGGAGCACCACAATATGTATAAGTGGATGACCATAGAAAGTATATCAAAACATCACTGGTTAGCCGGAGTATAAATTGTAAGGAAACCGCACATCAACCATGTATAAGAAGATGTGACTTAACAGAAAGGATAATATACAGGCTCCATATAATAAATAGCGAGTGTGTCAAAGGTCCGTCTTGTAGCAAAGACCGTCCACTAGTTAAAGTCTATCCGAGTTCGCAACCATGATAAGTTGCGTGCCGCAAGATTACAATCGAGCTCCGTAGATGCTCAGTCACCCACAGCAACGGATGATTTCATCCACCATGACCTTCAACTCACTCTCTGTGAACTTGGGGTTTTTCATGGAGGCCATGGTGTGTGATGTGCAAGGTGTTGGCGATGTTGGGTGTGCAGGTGTGTGGTTTGTAGGGATGGTGTTGTGGGGGTTGGTGTGGTGGGTGTGTTGGTGTGCAGGTTGTATGTGTGGTTGTGTGTGTCTGTTGTGTGTGATGTGTGCCTCTTTCTTGCAGCTGTGCTGTGATGCAAAGGATTGTGGTAATGGGAGGGATTCCATTTATGGTCTGTGTGGTGGTTGTGTCACAATGGTTTTTTGCAGTCGGGTGTTCTGTGGGTGTGGAGACTTGGATGCTCATGTTTGTGCTGGGGGTGTGTCATTGGGGCGTGGGGTTGTTGGGGGTGTGTTTTCCAGGTAGGTGTGTGTCCTGTTTTTTTAGTTTACTATTTACTTCCGTCCGCCATTTTTGTTTCGGTTTGACCGCAGGGGTGATGTTCGTTTGGTTCTTCCGCAGTCAAGTTCCGATTGTCGATGCTTTTTGTCCGCAGCGGTCGTGGACGGTGGTGAGTTCCGTTCGGTTGGCGGGGTTACCCTAATCGTGCGAGCGGTCCCTCTGCAGGCCTTGCAGAGGTTGGGTCTGTTTCTGCGGGCGTTGCGTCCGCGGCAGACGGTTTTTCTGTGGTACCGTCCACGTGCGGCAGTCTTTGGTGTGATCCGTCCGCCGCAGTCGGTGTGTGCTGGCAGAAAAATCCTAATCGCACCGGCGGTTTATCCGCGATACGGTCTGGAGTATTTTTCCCGCGACCATGGCAGTCAGACACGTTTCCGTCCGCCATGATAATCGGCCCCTTTATTTTTACATTGAAAACTGACACTTTTTTTGTAAAGTGCCTAGCTGTAGATTTTGAACGCTAGCTCTGCTGGCACCTAGGGAAATCCAGCAAACCTATACACTTTTTAAAACTAGACACATAGGGGAATCCAGGATGGGGTGACTTGACTGGCTGCTACCAGGATCTATTACCCAGAATCCCTTGCAAACCTAAAAATGTGTAAGATGAAACACATTTTCCTCACATTTCTGTGGTGGAAAGTTCTGGAATCAGCATGGATCCACAAAATTCTTCTGAGAAGAATGGTACCTCCCTTGTGTGGGTAGGCCTAGTGCCCGCAACAGGAAACGACCCAAAACGCAACATGGACACACCACATTTTCACAGTAAAAACAGGCCCTTTTTTTGCAAAGTGCATATCTGTAGATTTTGAACCCTAGCTCTACCTGCACCTAGAGAAACCTAGCAAACCTTTACATTTTGGAAAACTAGACACCCACGGGAATCTAGGATGGGGTGACTTGACTGGCTCTCACCATGTTCTTTTACCCAGAATCCCTTGCAAACCAAATTTTCTTTTTTTAAAACCATTTTCCTCACATTTCTGTGGTGTACAGTTCTGTAAACTGCGTGGATCCACAATATTCTCCCCTCCCTGGGTTTCCCCAAAGTCTTTCAAGAAAAATTGTACCTCAATTGTGTGGGTAGGGCTAGTGCCCTCGAAAGAAAACAGACCAAAACTCAACATGGACACACCACATTTTCACAGTGAAAACTGACTCTAGCTGTTGATTTTGAACCCCGGCTCTGCCGGCACCTAGAGAAACCTAGCAAACCTACGCGTTTTTGAAAACTAGACATCCAGGGGAATCCAGGATGGGGCGACTTGACTGGCTTTCACCAGGTTCTGTTACCCAGAATCCCTTGCAAACCTACACATTTGTAAAAAAAACACATTTTACTCAAATTTCTGTGGTGGAAAGTTCTGAAATCTGCGTGGACCCACAAAATTCTACCCACCCCTCGTTCCCTAAAGTCCTCTTAAAAAAATGGTACTGCACTTGTGTGGGTAGGCCTAGGGTCCACAACAGGAAATGGCCTAAAACGCAACGTGGACACACCACATTTTCACAGTGAAAACAGACCCTTTTTTGCATTGTGTCTAGCTCTAGATTTTGAACCCTAACCTTACCAGAACCTAGCAAAACCTAGCAGACCTATACATTTTTTAAACCTAGACACCCGGGGGAATCCAGGATACGGTGACTTGACTGGCGGAGGAAATTCTGGAATATGCGTGGATCCATAGATTTGCTTCTACAGTACACAGCATTCCCCCAGTGCCGCCACTGTGATTCTACCCAAAAATATGTAGAAAATGTGTTTTTTTCTGCTAAATTTAAGGTTTGCAGGGCATTCTGGGCAGGGAAGTGTTGGGGGGTCCACGCAAGCCATACCTCGCTGGACTTACCCGGGTGTCTAGTTTTCATCAATGTGTGGGTTGGGCAGTTTTCCTAGATGGCTGATGAGCCCGGTGCCAAAATCCCAGGTGACCCCTCTTGTGATAGGTCATTTTGATGTCTCCTCAATATGTTTTGAGCCCTTGACTGTCACGGGTACTTGACCCACCCGTGCAATTGAGGTATCATTTTTATTGAAAGACCTGGGAGAAAGCTGGGTGGTAGGAAATTTTTGGATCCACATAGATTCCAGAACTTACCCACACAGAAATTTCACACAAAAAAGTAATTTTTTTCAGCTAAATTTGAGGTTTGCAGAGGATTCTAGGTAGGAAAATGTTGGTGGACCCACGCGAACCATACCTGTATGGACCCCCCAGGGTGTCTAACTTTTAGAAATGTGTGGGTTTGGTAGGTTTCCCTAGATGGCCTCCGTGCCCAGGCCTAAAAACTCATGGGACCCCCCCTTGCAAAACCAGGTTGTTTTGTGACAGGTAATTTTGAAGTCGCCTCAATAGGTTTTGGGCCCTTGCCTGTCGCTGGTACATGACCACACCCACACAAGTGAGGTACTATTTTTCTCATAAGCCTTTGGGGGATCCGAGCTGGGTGGAATTTTGTGGATCCACACAGATTCCAGAACTTTCCACCACAGAAATGTGAGGACATTTTTTTTTTTACAAATGTTGAGGTTTGCAAGGCATTCTGTGTAACAGAACCTGGTGAGAGCCAGTCAAGTCACACCATCCTAGATTCCCCTGGGTGTCCAGTTTTAAAAAAGTATAGGTTTGCTAGGTTTCCCTAGGTGCCGGCAGAGCTAGGGTCCAAAGTCTACAGCTAGCTGCTAGACACTTGGTAAAAAGGGTCAGTTTTCACTGTGAAAATGTGTAGTGTCCACTTTGCATTTTGGGCCGTTTCCTGTCGTGGGCAAAGGCTTACCCGCACAAGTGAGGTACCATTTTTCTCAGAAGACTTTGGGAAATGCGGGGTGGCTGGAATCTTGTGGATCAACGCAGATTCTAGAACTTTCCACCACAGAAATGTGAAGAAAATGTGGGGTTTTTTTTACAAATGTTTTAGGTTTGCAAGGGATTCTGGTTAACAGAACCTGGTGAGAGCCAGTCAAGTCACCCCATCCTGGATTCCCCTGGGTATCTAGGTTGCACAAATGTATGGGTCAATTTTCACTGTGAAAATGTGGCGTGTCCATGTTGCATTTTGGGCCGTTACCTGTCACAGCCACTTCACCTACCCACACAAGTGAGGTATTATTTTTATCGGAAGACTTAGGGAAACACAAAATTGTGGAGCAGCTGTTACTACCTATTGACTTTCAATGCATTTTTGCCTTCCAAATGTGTAAAAAAGAAGTAACTTTGAAAAATGACCTATAATTCAGATGCTGGTATGGGTATCCACGATTGTGGAGATGTCCAAATAGCTACTGTTTCTAAACTCTATATTTTGTTCCTGTTAGAACTGGGATTTCTGGTTGGCTAAGGCTTACACCAAAGCCAGGCAGAAACCACCATTCTAGTCAGGGCAAGGGAGCCACATGCCAAGATAACCCCTGCTCACCCCCTTGGTAGCTTGGCACGAGCAGACAGGCTTACCCCGGAGGCAATGTGTAAAGCATTTGCGCACATGCACAACAGCAACATCCTAGGCACACCACAAAAGAAACTCCACACAAGGTTATATAAAAATAACTTTTGTATTGTCAAAACCCATCGGATAGTAATCACACAATGGGCCAAATGTAGGTAGGCCGTTACCGATCGGTAAAGGCCGAAATTCCCGATTTTGGGCCCTTACCGATCGGTAAACAGCCATCGAGATGTAGGGCAATGAAAAAACTCAAAATCGGAGCGAAAACCGATTCGGAATGAGTACCGAATGGGAAAGAATCCGATACGTACATACCGAAAATCGGATATGTAACGAATCGGTAATACACCGAATCGGATGCAAATACTGATTCGGTCCACGTACCGAATCGGTAGTGACACCGATTCGGAAATTATCCGATTCGGTCCACGTACCGAATCGGTAGTGACACCGAATCGGAAATTATCCGATTCGGTCCACGTACCGAATCGGTAGTGACACCGATTCGGAAATTATCCGATTCGGTCCATGTACCGAATCGGTAGATGAACCTAATCGGACATAAGCCGAATCGGAGAACCTACCGAATCGGTAGAATCACCGATCGGGAAATTCCCCGATTCGGACAGATGGGGAGAT
Organism: Lissotriton vulgaris; assembly: GCF_964263255.1. Taxonomy (NCBI): domain Eukaryota; kingdom Metazoa; phylum Chordata; class Amphibia; order Caudata; family Salamandridae; genus Lissotriton; species Lissotriton vulgaris. The sequence continues at coordinate 19,675 of NW_028243790.1, read as the reverse complement.
GTAGGGAGGCACAGAAACACCGATTTCGGCTCAAAATCGGTAGAAATCACTCGGTATTTACCATGGATTACAATCAGGTGGTAACCAACTCCAACCCATAAAAACAGCCCCAAAATGCATTGCAACTTGCAGGATGGCAGCTTTTTATGTCATTGCGAGGCGGCTACGGCTACAGCAGGAAGGACAGAGGGAATGGTGAAGAAATGAACAGGTCTACAGACAGAGGATAACCCTGTTCATGCTCACTGAGGCTGAGATCCTACAGAGATACAGGCTGGACTCTGACACCATACTTGAGCTCATCAGGGACCTCAAACCATTGTTGGACCACCCCACCCCAAGGGCACACGCCATCCCAGCACACGTCCAGGTGCTATGCAGCCTACACCTGCTGGCGTCTGGTAGCTATCAAAGTGGAGTTGCAGCGGCAGGAGGAGTGACCCAGAGCAGCCTGTCAAGGTTCTTCCACACATTCCTTGACGCCATGATAGACAGGATGGACCAATACATCTCGTTCCCTGCAACCCACGCAGAACTGCTACAAACCAAAGCTGACTTCTACCAGATGGCACAATTTCCCCAAATCATTGGCTGCATAGATGGCACGCACATTCCGATATGCCCACCAGCGGACACAGAATACATATACCGCAATCGGAAATCTACACACACCATCAACGTGCAGGTGATCTGCAATGCGAAGTGCACCATCACAGACCTGGCAGCAAAATTTTCAGGGAGTACCCACGACTCCTATATTTTCCAACAGAGCGGCATCTATGCACGGCTGATGGCTGGTGAATTTGGTGAAGGATACCTCCTAGGTGAGACACATCATCAGACCCCCATAACACAAAGTAGCTAGGTGTAATACATGTATGCATGTGTGTAATGTTACTCCTTTCCCTTCCAGGCGACAGTGCATATGCCCTCCGCTCATTCATACTCACCCCCTACCTCAACCCCTCCACACCCAGCCAAAGGAGGTATAACCGGGCCCACAAAAGCACAAGGAATGTCGTCGAACGGACCTTTGGCATCTGGAAAAGTCGATTCAGATGCCTGCACAAGAGTGGAGGTGCAAGGCAGTATACCCCCATCACCTGCTGCAAGATCATAGCTGTATGTGCAATGTTACACAACCTCGCGGTGAAGAAGGGCACTGAGGTGGAGTTGTCTGACTACGAGGACCATGACGACGACGAAGCTGTGCCACCAATGCAGCCAGCTGGGGTGTGTACGCCAAGTGATGGCAGATACAGACGTGAGGAGATTACTGAAAACTATTTCTGAGTAAGTACAGATGCACAGACAGGTAAATGGTTGTGGTGAAAAAGCAATTTTTAATACTGTTGCAACACAGTTACAGCACTGATGTGCAACAAAAAAAAAAGGTGTAATAGCAAAGAACACAAAAGTCTAAGGTCCAGGTTGCCTCACCCGCCCTTGCAAGGCTATTTCTTTGAGCGCTTGGCAGCCCCACTGGGGTGTCCCTCACCCCCTTCAGGATGGCCAGCGGCTTCTGCGGAGCGCCTGGTGCTCCTGCGTGGCTCTGACGTAGCGCTGACCGGGCTGCTGCGGCTGCTGCTGTCCGCAGCATCCCCCAGGTCCAGGGCAGGATTTGCGGCAGTGTTAGAGATGATCATGGCCTCCATTGCCGTGGTGATGCGGGCCATTCCCCTTGTTAACTCCGCCGTATTTTGTGTGAGGCTTGACTCCATGTTTGCACTGCGCTGACAGAGTTGGGCCGTTGCAGCTGCAAGGCGGCTCATGGAGCGGTTCAGCACCCGGGCATCCCGCCTGCGCACCAGCTCTTGCTCCTCCAGTCTGCCACATAACTGGGTTATGGCAGTGGTTAGCCTGCCTAAACCGGCTGCTACCTCCTTGTTTGAATCCACAAAGGACTGAAATCCTTTCACCATTTCCCCCATCTGCAGGTTGTGCTGCAGGAGCTGGCGTTGGCAGGCCATCATGGATTTCGCCTGCTGCCTTTGGATCTTTACCATTTTACCCTCGAGGCCCAGGAAGACACTGCCCTCCGGTGCTGGTGCTGCAGTGGTTGGAATGGCACGGCGCCGGGTAGTGCAGCTGCCGGCCTGCTGAGTGGGCTGGGGTGCCACTGGTGGGGGTGTGGTGCTGGCCGGGGCCTGAGCCCCTGCTCCCAGGACAGGGTGTACTGGTGCCACAGCTATGATCATGGCAGGAGCTGGTGTTGGTGGAAGGAGGTCCCTTGTCGGGGAGTTCTCTGGGGAGAACTGCAAGGGGGGTGTGCTCGGCATTTGTGGGGAGTGCAGTGCTTCAAAGTCTATTACCAGGTCTCCCTCTATACCAAGCCCTATGGTGTTTTCGTCCTCCTCCTCCTCGGCAGCCTGACTGGTGCTCGGCCCGGCGAGTGCAGTGGTGGATGGTGCTGCTGCCTCTGTTGTCATTGTTTGTCCGCCTGATGGTGCCCCTAGGTACAAAGAAGCATTTGTAAATTGAGTGCCGATGTATTACAGTCAGTACAATTAAAGCATTCCACATGTCCTTGCATCTCCTTAGAATGTGTTCCACTGTTTCCTGTCTTGTGATTCTGCACTGCCATATTTTGCTGACTTCTGCTGACTACATGTACCATGATGCTTGTCTCTTGTATGTTGGTCACAGTACTGTGCTGGGGTTTGGCTATGCATTGTGTCTAATGGGGAGGTGTCTGGTAGGGTGTGTCATGATGCGCATGCTTCTTACCTGTAGCTGTAGCTCTGGCTGAGTTGTCCAGGGTCCCAATTCCGGTTACGCTCTCCCTCTCAATGGTGCTGGAGACCAGTTCCTCCAGGTCGGTGAGGGGTGGCGCCGGGTTCCTGCCTCCACCAGTGCCTCCAGCCTGCCTCTGGATCTCTGCCATCTTCCGTTTGGTGAGGCTGCGGATGTCATAGAATCGCTTCTTCAGCTCATCCAGGGTCCTGGGGGTGACACCTGCAGCATTGACCTTTTCGGCGATTTCTGCCCAGAGCCTCCTCTTGGTGCTGTCTGGAACATTTAGGGACAGCTTACCGAATAGCTGACGGTGCACCCTCACCACCTCCTCAACCAGCACCTGCAGCTCGGTGGTGCTGAATTTTGGCTTCCTCTTCTGGCTGCACTTCTGGCTCTCACTAGGGTTTGCCATCTTGATCAGAACAGTTCACTACCTCCTACTCCCACTTCTGCTAACTGTGAGTGTTCAGCTCAGGCTGGCTCTCCAGAAAGTTCTTAATTAGCTGCACCTGCCAGGGTTGCCACTCCCTGTTTTGGTGGGGGAGGGGGAGCCACCTCATTGGCTGAATCGGCTTTTACCGATTCGGCTTTTACCGAATCGGCTTTTACCGAATCAGTAAAATCCGAATCGGATTTTACCGATTCGGTTTTTTCAATGCATTCCTATGGGCTTTTTGGCCATGGGTGTGTTTCCATTCCTCCGATTCGGTAATTGGCGAATCGGATTTCACCGACTCGGCCATTTCCGATTCGGTGGTAGCCGATTCGGCTATTTCCGAATCGGTGGTAGCCGATTCGGTACTTTACGATTCGGCCCGTGCCGATTCGGTACGTAGCGAATCACATTACCGATGCCGACCGATTCGCTATTATTTCACGGTTTGTTTGCTACATCTCGTTTTCCGATTTCAGAATACCAATTCGGCCCGCCTCGGTATTTTGAAATCGGAAAATCCCTTTTACCTACATCGGGCCCAATATACATTGTGCCAACTGGCACAGGCAATATTCACAAGGGATTATTTACACCAGGACAGGCCACGTGGGCCACTGTCAGAATCCGCACTTAGTATAACTGTCACACCAAATAACAATTATAGATCACCACTAGTAACCACTAGTAAAAAGTAGGTACACACTACACAATACTAATAACCATAAGCACAGATCACGCATGGACACATAACCTCTCTAGAATAAACTATACTAGGCAAAAGTACCTCCTAAGCATGAAAGTGCATCTAGAGGTATCACAGGCATAATGGCATTGGCCATTACGCCTAACTCACATTTAGCGACCCGTGCAACACGCCTGGCGAGTCTGACTACAGCCCGCGGTGAACGCGATCGCCCCCGCCTCGTTTCTGATTAAACTCCTGCCGCCGATTGTTGCTGCTCTTGGATCTTTAAGCGGCCCGCACTAACATCCTGGCGTGACTCACTGAAGCCCGCGGTGAATATTCTCGCTTTTGATCCGTTTTTGAAATCAAACCTGGGCCGCACGCAACCCTTCCTTTGTGACAGAAATTCCAACAATTACGATGCACATCAGTTAAAACTCGAACGAGCACCACAAGTCTTCCTGGACCCACGCCTGCATTTATAGCGCATGCAGACTTCCTCTACTGTCTGCATTGCAATTATCCTCACACTCAGATTTGACGATCTGGTCCTGATGAGAATCGGACAAAGGGTCCGATTCGAAACGCGTCGACCTTATCATTTTTGTATCTTATGTTTGCTCTTGGGTCTAAATAATTGCATTTTTGGTATAATTGTTTGATATTCAGTATCTGTAACAATACTTGTGTTTTTAACATTGTGATTGGTTCTGCACTTTGCTATTGACCCACCTTCTATTTCTTTGGTTGTTGTCTTGTGCCATATGTTTTTTCGTTTTATGGAGTTGAAGGAGTGTGAATATGTATGAAGAACGGTTGTGTCTTGATTGAAATGTGTTCATTTTTTGTCTAATGTCTAAAAATGGTGTTTGGTTTCTTGTAAATTTCTTTCTGTCACACATGTATATATAAAACAAGGTTTGTAAATGGTTTGTTGTGTTTCCTAAAAATAATTTTCTACCAAAACTAAAATAAATAATGATGGATTAATTCCAGTCATCGGCTGATAATTCAATATTTATTGGCTTTGGATACAATTGTAATTTTGTAATAAGACTCAGTACTAGCACTTTTTTTGTTCATTCTATTCTCAGACTCTGCTTTACTGTAGATGAGTCTAAGCCCTTCTTTGTTGTACTTAACTCACATTTAGGCCTGACCAGAAAAATTACAGTAGGCAATCTCCTCACTAGTCTAAACACATTAGACCCTACCCCTAAGCATAACTCACATTTAGGGGCGTAAATGATAGTGAAACACAATCGCACTAACATAAACCTCCACAGGTAAAACCATCTCTAGAGGTATCAATACAGGGTGTGTTAAACATACTAAATGCATTACATTTCCTAGCACCACATCACTCTAGCCCATAAAACACATTAGGCAATTACCATCATAAACATAGTAAAATCACATTGCGCAAAAATCACGTTAGGGCCTTGCGCCCTACCCACATACCTGCCCCCTGGTTAACTGGCCATCTCAAGAAGGGGCTCAAATGCCCTGTGTCCAGAATGTCAAGGCGCGCCTTCATCGCAGCGCAAGTCAGGGGTGCGCCACCGGCGCAAACCTAAACATTGCAGCTGCCCACTACTTGCTGGGAACAGTAACACAGGCCTAAACACTGCAGCTGGCACTAAGGGCTGCACGGCTGTGGAAGGCCTGGCACCACTGTGCCACCTCTGTCCCTCTCAGGGACTCTCAAATTGCACCTAAACGGTGCAGCTGCCCACTAATTGCTGGGTTGCTGGGAAACAACAAAACTGCAACAGGGCCCTCACTGACCCTAGAATAAAACTGTGCCGCAGGGGATGGAGCCACACAGGCTCTAAAACAGCTGAGGGGCGTTGGAGCCATCTGGGCTCTGGAATACATACATGGCCCTTGGAGCACTCGCGCTTCTCACATCAACCATGCCCCTCTGGAGCCATTTGGCTTTGAACAAACATGCCCACAAAACGTTAGAGTCCCCCCTCTGGGGACTCGTGATCGAATGAAATGCCCCCTGAGCTTCTCGTGGTTCGACAACAAATATGCCGCCTCGATGGAGGAGCCTCGTGGGCTCTTAGAATCACTAATAACGTGTTGGGGCGGCCCACTGCCATCCGGGGCCGCCCTGCATGCACCAACTATGCCCCCCTAAACTGGGGACAAGACACGGGCCATCGTTAGAGCCTACGGTGCTCTAAGACACATCATGGCGAAAACGGAGGAGCGGCCCACTGCCACGGGGCCACTCGAATGCTGCCTCCCCCCCTCACAACCACTGGGACCAGCCATAGTCCCTAACGGAGCTCCACTCACCGATTTTTTTCTGGGGGAGGGGAAGGCTGCCGGATCTCTTCCTCGGCGGTGCGGGCGGACTCTGGCTGCACGCAGGGCTAGTCTCTCCGCACAGGAGCCCCGCCAGCCACTGCAGCACACCTCCCTTCTGGCGGCGGCATTCGGGAGCTTCTCCCTTCTTCGCCGCCATGCTGGCTTCCTCACTCGGCCACAGCATCCCCGGTCTCAGAGAATGGCTTCCCCCGGGCAGGGGGAGGCGGAAACATCGTCCTCTCGGCCCCGCCCACAACCAGGCAGCGGGCCGGACATCTCCTTCCGGCGTTTTCCCCGGGCTGCGGCAGTGAACTCTTCCTGGGCACAACGAGGGGTAGGCACCCTCGAAAAGCAACTGAAACGCTGAAGCGAGGTGGGCACTCGCCAGACAACCAAATAAACAGGGTGGCACCCGTCCACAAAATAAGCGAATCAAGGCACAAAGCAGCGAGGTGGGCTCTTGCAATGACGGCATCAGGAGGGAATCCCTCACATCGGGGTTCCCTCTACCAGGGCTGCAGCCACCGCGCTGCACAGCCCACGGTCTCCCCTCTCCCGGGGACCGAGCAGAATCTAGCGCTCTGCCAAAGATAAAGCGCCTCTCATCAGTCTGCTGCCACAGCCCCCCACCAGGCACTAGGGTCACAAATAAGTACAGATAAAGTGCTCCTCCTGGCAGCAGCAGAGAGTGCACATGGGGACAAAAGCACCATACTCCCCCAGCGCTATAATCCCAGTCCAGGGACAAAGAGAGGGAGCACCAACAGCTCCTATCCAGGGAAAGTCTTCCAGATATCAAGGGGCTGGGCAGGGCCCAAGGAGGCAAGCCTTTCCCTGGGCCCAAGCAGCAGCACGCCCCTGGTAGTTTCAAGTTTGGCAAACAAGAACATTTTCAGGGTGTCACAGCACCCTTTTTATACACAAAATCCTTTGTCTAGCAGGGTGTAGGCAATGTAAGAACCAGCTACAACTGATTATAGGGAACTCCTTTCACTGGCCAGGCTAGGGACATCAGACGCACCACAGGGGGTGGAGCCAGCATTGTGGAGGGAAAACCCAGCCCTATTCAGGTCCCAGGTGTACCCCTCCCTCTCATCAGCATGCTAATCTCTCCATTCACCACCGGGGCAGACCCATTCTGACTCCTGGAGCCAGGCTTACTAGCCAGCTCCAGCCAATCACACGTCAGACACAAATTACACAAACATGCCAACTTCTAGAAGTGGCACTTCCACACTAGACACAATCATGCCGCATACATCATTGCGCAGCATTCAATCTCACGAGTTCGCACATACCAAACTCGACCCTGCACTCCCCACACATCAGGAACTACCATGGTCACACATATTCCCCATGCATTCCTATTCGAGGGCAGGTCACTCTCACCACACACACAGAGAGCGCACACACTTTACACTGGACCACAGTGAAAAAGTGCGCAGAGACCTAAAATCACCAACACCAGGTTACAGAAACAGCCTAGGCAAAAGCAAAAAGTTTCGGGGTGAACCTGCCAAAAAGGCCGGGTCCAACAGTTCCCATTTCAGAATTATATAGGTGACTTTCAAACCGATTTTTCCCTGTTTATATTTCTCCAAATGAATTGCTATGTACCCGATGCACAATAAGTAACCATTGCAAGACGCTGCTCAGTTATTGGCTCTGTGTTCCTCGGGTTCTTTATGAACCTACAAGTCCTATATATCCCGAGAACTAGAAGGATCAAGCAGATGTAACATTATATTGCTTTCAAATATCTGTCATACTTATTTGAAGTTACAGGGGAAAACGTTGGCACAAATGGCTGTTTTGTTTTAATCCATTTTCAATTGTTCTATTTTCTTCTGTTAGTTTCTCTTCGAAAACCTTGAAAGGTCTACACAAATCACCCCTTGCTGAATTTAAAGCTTTATCTACTTTTCATAAATGTATAGCTTTCCAGGATCCATCATTGCTTTCAAACCCATTTTTACCATTAACTGGAAGTGGGTTGAAAGCACAACAAATAGCAAAAAAGTCAAAACTGTGTAAAAAATGTTGGTTTTCTGACAAACGTCTGCTTGTCCCTGAAATCTGGGAAGATGGTGATTTCAGCTCTACAACCCTTTTGTTGATACCATTTTCAGGGGAAAAACATATGCTTTCATCTGTAGCCCTTTATTCCTCTTCCCCTCACCCCAAAAAATGTAGCTGTATTTTGGCAAATTTCTAAGTCTCATCCAGGGGAATCTACAAACCCTGGGTACCTTTAGAATCCTTGTGATGTTGGAAGAAAAGGACACAAATTTGGAGTGGATACGTTATGTGGTCAAAACGTTATAGAGGCCTAAGGAATACCTAGGAATCTTGTTTGGCCATAAACTCACTTGGGGTCTTTTGAAAACAGCTAGAACTGAGGCCCTTGCAAGAAGCACAGAGGTGATTTTTAATTTTGCATCCAGATTGGGCAGCAATACCATCAGAGAACTCCTGACAATTTATTAGGCGGAATGTTGCTCTAATGCTATCTATGGGGCATACTTATCGGGAGTTACTGAATATGCTGGACTACTGAGGGCTGAGAACTGCTTTATCAAAAGACTGCTGGCCGTACCAAAAACTGCTAGTACTTATATCTGCCTTCTGAAGTGGGGTTGGGCTAGATAAACTATTTTGCTAAGTTACAGCGTCTCTTATTATGGCTGAAGGTATGGAACAATAATAAAACATATTTCAATCAGTCAATCTTAACTGACTGCATCAAACTTGAGAGAGAACTAAAATTCCCTAGGATATCGTATACTCATAATACGGATCACTGAAATAATATCGATAACACAAATATAGACTTACCAAAATATCGAGGAAAAAAGATAGAATGCAAAAATATTGAATCCCTATCTCCAAACACACAAGTACAAAAAGATGTTTGTAAAAAATATTGTTGTAAAAAATATAGTTAGTCAAAATATCGAATTTTTTTATGTCTTAAAAGTAATTGAATATTAATTAAATAATAAATATAATTAACTTAAACATACTTAAAATACTTAAATAACCTTAAAATTCATAAATAATTAATGTAAGTTAAAAAAATACAGTTTCATTTTTAATACACATATATATATATATAACAACACCAAAGTTCCGGTCCAAAACCAGTCACATTCACGGGTGGGTCGGCGTAGGGCTCCCGGTCACCCGATACATCCAAAAAGGTACTTCATTCATCAGAATAAACGTCAACAACACTCTGGAAATTGCTGTGCACGAAAGATTTAATTTGGCAGAAAAACAACGCGTTTCGCTTTACAGCTTGATCACTTTTTTCGTGCTCAAGCTGTAAAGCGAAACACGTTATTTTCCTGCCAAATTAAATCTTTCGTGCACAGCAATTTCCAGAGTGTTGGTGACGTTTATTCTGATGAATGAAGTACCTTTTTGGATATATATATATATATATATATATATGCACATAATATTAATAAAAAATTTACAATATTTTTACAGTTGGATAGCGTAGGGGTAAAAATTACTATTCCCACTCCAGTGAGTGCAACAGTAGGGAAAGAGTTGGATAGCGGGAGGGTAAAAATTACTATTCCCACTCCAGAAAGTGCAACAGTAGGGAAAGCGTTAGATAGAGTAGGGGTAAAATTACTATTCCCACTCCAGTGAGTGCAACGGTAGGGAAAGTAAACACTTCATATATGTATAAAAATTAATTAAATATTAATACCAATTACAAATTAATTAAAATTAATTAACAATTTAATATAATATAATAATTAATTCATTAAAAATACAAATACAAATTAATTATTAAAAAGAATTACCTATTAATACAAATGATTTACCAATTAACAATTAATTAATTAATGAAAAATTAAAAAAAATTAAAAATTAGTTCAAAATAAATACCAATAAATAAATCAAAAAATGTAATTGATTATAATTAAATTACTTCCCACCCTATTCCCCTATAAACCCGCTACAAAATTATATTATGCAAAAATTGTATACCATAAATATAATTACCTAAAATAAATTCAAAAATATATATACACTTTTCACACATGTACTAACATAAAAAACACTTTAAAAAATTCGATATTATTAAAAAATCAATATTAACTTACCTCAAATTCGATATTTTTGTTGTCTATATTCTGTCCATTCTATATTTTGAATTCGATATTACTGCTATTCTATTTGATGATTTTGTTGTCTATATTCTGTCCATTCTATGTTGTGTCCATTCTACATTTTTAATTTGATATTACTGCAATTCTATATTTTTAACTCGATATTTTGACTGTATACCTCATAATACCTGTAATAGCGTCAATTTACCTGATCTCTTTGGAAAGCCAACTATTTAGTCTGCTAGCTTATCCAAACCATTAAGTGAATTTTTTTTTGACTAAATGCACACATGAAAGATGGTAAATAATAGGCTCTAAGAAGCCTCCTGTTTCAATTTATGTCTTATTTTGCACTAGTTCTGGTACTGAACCCTATTCATCCTGGGTATCTAATTTGGACGTAGATCCATGACAAGATTGAGGCTGAATATTGTACAATTCCTTGTGAGATACCCTGTGCAGGGCATATATTTCTCAAATGTACCTGTTTGCTCATATGATGGCTCTTCTGCACAAAGGTCGTTGCACTTTATTATATTCTGTTAATTTTATTCAATGCTGAAGAAGATGCATATTTTCCCTTTTGTTAAACAAGCTATATTTAGGCATTGCAGGGCTGCCATGGTGTTTCTGCAATAACTATTATCACACCAAGTTTATGTTTTTCATTCGCCACTTTTATACAACATACCATACGGCTGTGGTCAGACACTGTATAGTGAAGTTTTTCTTCGTTTGAATTTTCTGATGATAAAGTGTATTGCTTTTATTCTTTTAACTGTGTATGCATGTATTGAAGTTAAATGTTAAATACTTGTAAAGCGCACAGCTGCCCCAGCAAAGGGGCGTCCCGGCGCTGTATACCACTGGGTAACCCATCCTGGCTTTCCCTGTGAGATGGTCCCTCCTGGGCATCTACAAGGTGAAGACAAGCATCCCCAGTGCTGATGGGGCTGTTAGTAGAGATTAAGCAAGCTATTGCCCAGAGTTGCAGAGTGGGACCCATGGTTTGAGTAGGCACTGAGGCAAGAATTATCAAGTTCGCTGACCATGGCCCAAGACCCTGCTGCTCGGAATCGAACCCTGGTCCCGGGCCGACCTCTGCTTCCGGGTCTGCCGCCTCTAACAAGTGAGCCACACCACTACACTATCATGTACGACTGTATATTATTGCATCTTTTATGGTCACTTGATGACTAAATTGAATTTGCTGCATATCCTATATGTGACACTGCCAATAATGATAGATGTGCATGTGAGAATTTGAAAAATTTCCCAGCGTTTTCGATGATGTACCATTTGCTACTACCGAACCTGAATGTTTTCAGAACCTTCATGCAGATAAGTTGCTTACTCCAAACATGGGTCCATTTACAGAGACCGTCTGTGAACATTCCTGTTTTTGGGTGGTGTAGCAACACAAGTTCTTTTTTTATTAGGTGTCTGTCGTGTACAGTTTGTTTCATTCACATCTGTATTCGGTTGTGCATGTATCTGATTATCGGTTTTCACATTGAAGTAGGCGGTGTGATATCCTGTACATTTTTGATGTTGGAACGATAGTATGCTTTTTTATATTAAAGGGGATTTACACAGCTTCATTTCTATGTGGGCAGATTGGCATTATTCCTTTTGCTTGAATGCTGTAGCCTTCTTTTGACATTGTTATACCTTTGTACCATACAAATTTCATGAGATTTTTGTTACATTAGTATCGATTTCATGTTGATTTATCAGATTTTAAAAAAATAACCCTAGGAAAGCAATGCACAGCATATCAAAGTCACTTCGCTTTATGCTGACTCCCCATTTAAGACAATGCTGACTCTCCACCTAAAATAAAAAAATTACATTTATTTGGAATTAACATTTTGCTTGAATGGAGTCTCTCTTCCATCAGGAGCACTGTGACTACATGTGTAATTAGGAGTGCAAAATTGCATGACCTATTTTAACTAATGTAAATGTAATGTAATGTAAATGTGCTGGACTTGTAAAGCGCACAGCTGCCCGTAAGCGTCCCGGCGCTTGCTTAGGGAACCCGTCCTGGTATTCCCCTGTGAGAAACCACAGCAGGGTGTCCACAAGGTGAAAGCCAGGCATCCCGCCGCGAGGGGCCGTAGTGGAGATTAAGCAAGCTATTGCCCAGAGTCGCAGAGTGTGACCCCGTGAGTTGAGTAGGCACCAGAGCGAGAATTGTCGAGTCTGTGGAATTTTGAGCCCGAGACCCGCCGAGGCGGGGAATCGAACCCTGGTCCACGGTCGATCTCAGCTTCCGGGTCTGCCGCCTCTAACCACTCTCTAATGCTGCAATATAGCCTATTAGTTTATCCACAGTGCAGATAAAGTCTAATAGTCTTATTATTACTGTAGACTGGATTTGTCAAAATATTCAAATCATGCACAAAGAGCTTTCTAACAAAACATCCCAGTCTGCTCCACAGAGATAACACTACTGTACTTTCCTTTATTTGAATATTCCACAGATGGGAATAAATGAAACTTAATATTCAACTGACTTTCACTCTTCAGCTTGTGTGCTCTATGTTACCTTGAATTAATAACGTTTTAAATTAATACAATTTATCTTAAGAGTCCCTCGCGATTTAGTTATAAATTAAACCCTTTGCATATCTACCCGGGAGTGTCACTCTCACTCACCTGGATCTGTCATGTCAACATAGCAAGCCAGTGCATAATACAAATATTACAGTACAGGCTATGATTTACTGTATAACCATATTAACAAAAATATATAATCCTTTAAAATACACAGAACATTAAACTTCATGAATTTTAGGAGCAAACCCCGATGAGAACAGGTAAAATTCGCTTAGTAGAAGACCGTGCATTTGTAATGTAGAAGCCACTTAACACGGGGTCCTGGCAGTTGAAGTTCATATCCATGGAAGGTACGGCTCCAGCCAGAAGAGGTTGAGAATGGGGTACGTAAATCAGAGAAGCAAATGGGAGAGGTTTATGCGTGTAGCAGAAGGCCGAATGGTTCTGAAAGCCAATGAAAAACAACTGCAGCAGCCCAAGGGGAAACTATATTTCAAGTAATAAACTTTTTTTTTTTAAAAGTCCGCAGACATTGCTGCTACTGCGAATTCGATGGCTGCAAGCTGTTTACACAGAGATGACACTGCACACGCCACCATATTCTTACACCCCCCCCCCCCTCAATTTTGATCACCTTGCGGACAGGGCACAACAATAGCCCTTTTACGCTGCCCGTATATGTCCAAATACTCTCAATAAGTCAATACTACTGTCCTGCACTTCAAGCAGCCTACAGGCACAATCACACCACACCCGCAACAACTGTAAGTATTACAGAAAACCAGGCTCATAGTTCTGCACTTGTTCACATGGTTATGTATTTGTACACCATTTTGAGTAATAATAAATTTCTTTATTCGGTTTTTATCATAGTAAAACCATAAAAGCAACAGTATAAAATTACAGCATAGTACATTTTGAAAAGATATCTAAAAGAAAAATAAATTCACTCAATTTTTAAAGGTTCTTCCGATGCCTAATAATACATTTTTAAAAGTTCAATATTTGATAGCAGGTGCGCTCGGAGTCTAACATCTGCAAGGAAATCATGGCCGGACGGCATTGTCTGAAACCCCAAAGTTTTAGTAATGGAAATAACCAGATTTTCCTGTGAGGATGAAAATATTTACAGAATAATATTGTGTGCATGCACGTTTGTGAGGAAATCTCATCACATGGGCATAAAGTCAATTTTGGTTCCCAAGTGTTCATTTGTGGGAAGGCCACTAATCTGTGGAAAAGATTGAGTCTAAATCTGGTCAGAAGCATCTTATCATATGAGCTGATTTCCAATACAAGGTAAGGCTGAATTTGTGGCGTTAACTGTACCATATTTGCGTGTTGTACAGATTGTTTGTTTGAAAGCAAAGTAATTCTAAGTGTCTCTAGGTGACTCATTGCTTTCTGTTTCAGCTCTTTCTTGCTTATCTCAGTCAGGGTTACTGGGGTGAGGTAATATCTTTCCAGACCCAGGTCTATGAAAAACCGTTTGACATAAGTAAGCCAGGCCATTCTGTGTGCGTGGTCCAGTGCCATTGAGTCCTCTAGAATGGCCTTGGTCAACGTGTTCTTATCGGATAACCAGATACGCCTCTAGAGTAACAAGGGCTGAACTTTTATTAAGTCCTCTATGTAGGGGATTCCCAATTCCATATGACATGCATATGTGGATGAACACTTGGGGGCAGATAGAAGAAATCTCATGAACGAGTTCTCAGCTGTTTGGAGAGATCTAGCGTCAGCGTGTCCCCAGACACCGGCCCCATATAAAGCGATGGCTTGGCATTTTGCAGAATAAATTTTTAGCATCTCAACTGGTGGTCTCCTTCCGAGTCTTTGTGAAAAGTTCATCAGGGCAGTAATGGCTCTCTTAAAAAGATGTCTCCTGGACTCAATAGCTGCTTTCCAGTTTAGCCTTTCGTCAATCATTATGCCCAGGTAGGGGTACTGTGGGGTTCTCTCAAGTTTTTGCTTGTTTAAGATGATATTCTTTGTTCGTTTTCTCCCTCCACCTGCCACCATTACGAAAGTTTTTTTAACATTTATGTGCAGATCTAGTGCGCCCATAAATTCGGCGTATTTCTTCAGGGATTTCTGGAGTTCTATTGGTGTACGAGCCAAAATAACTGCGTCATCCGCGTAGAGCAGTGCAGGAATCATGCGTTGTTTTAGTCTTGGGAGATCCTGCCCCCCCCTCAACATCTTCTCTTCCAGCCCGTTTGTGTACAGGGAGAAGAGGAAGGGGGCTAGGACGCAGCCCTGCCTGACTCCTCGCTCTACTCTGAATGACGCAGTAAGCTCTCCCTTAGTCCCATAGCGCACTCTCGCAGAAGCGTCCGTGTATAATTCCCTTAAAAAATCCAGGAGTGGAGGATCCACCCCCATATTTCGCAAAAGGGTCCATAGCTTCGCGTGGGAGACACAATCGAAAGCAGAGGACAGGTCCACGTATACCATGTACATAGTCCCCTGCTTCGCGTGGATGTACTTAGACGTGATTAAACTTAGGTTGAGGGCCTGTTCTACGGTTCCGAACCCTTCTCTGAACCCGAATTGTAAGTCCGATAGGATCTTTCTTTCGTCTGCCCATTGTTAAAGTTGTTCCAGGATTGCTCTGTCAACTACTTTTCCTACAGAATCTAATAAAGAAATCGGTCGATAGCATTTAACATCTTGGCGGTCCCCCTTTTTGAAGATAGGTACCATGATGGAGTTGGACCAAGACTCCATCAAACCCAGTTTCGCGGTTGCAGTGCATACTCTGGTCAGTATGGGGGCCCAGAGGTCCGGATGTTGTTTAAAGAGATCAACAGGGACCCCGTCTGGTCCTGGCGCTTTGCCCTCTTTGCTTAAGTTCAGAGCCTGCAGTACCTCAAGAATGTCAAACTGTATACTGATTGGGAAGTCGACGGGAGGAAGGGGGTGAATTGTTTCTTCCATTGGTGATGTTAATTTGAAAATGTGAGAGAAATGATTTACCCAAGTTTCCTCTTCTATTGCTACGTCGATCTGAGGTCTGTTGGAGTCGGAAAGAAAAGGGGTTTTTACTATTCGCCAGAAGGACTCACTGTTTCTTGTGAGTGTGCTTTTATGCAGATCGTTCCATAAAGTCTGTTTAAGCTCCTGTTTCCTTAGTTTCCTGACCTTTTTGTACTGGAGCCTTAGATGTTGGATCAGTTGTTGGTCTCTTTTTGATTGTCTGAGGGCCTCTTTTAACTTGGTTAATGAGATGGTACAGTCATGGTTGAACCAACCTGGAATTTTTGTGTTGTTTAAATTATTTTTCCTGGTCAGGATTACTTTTATTTTGTCTAGAATGATCTTGAAGTTTTCGAGGATGGTGTTGTCATCTGTCTCCAAGTCTAGGCATTTTATTATATTGGGGTATAAAGTCTTTATTATGTTGTTGCTTAGTTGGATTGGATCTATCTTCCCCCATTTTAACGTGAATCCGTTTACTCTACCCATTTCCAGGCGATTTTGGGATAGAGTATGTGCAATTATTGTTGTCTGCGTTAATTGGTTTAGAAGATCCATATCCACTCTGAGCGCTGAGTGATCGCTTAGACTGTTTGCCAGTAGGGTGAAGTCCCTGATTTGATGTCTCAGCCCATCCGTTGAAAGGACATAGTCGACAGTGGTCTCGTGACCCCTCCCTAAGTATGTGGGGTATATATTATTGTTAGCCGGATTTTTCTTATTTATTATTGACAGTTCCAGGTCTGTGAGAAGATTGTTCATCGCCTCCCCTATTCCGTCGTGAAGGAAATGGACAAGGGGGTTATCGTGCTCGTCCACTATCCCACAATTCTGATTGTTAGAGCGTGGGCAGGGGTGTAGGTTGAAGTCCCCTCCCCATAATAGATGAACAGTTGCCTTTTTTCTGTATAGTTGGCTATAATTGGCGATTTTTTCCTGAATTGTCAAGAGGGTTTTGATAAAATGGTCCTCCTCTAAGTTATTATAAAAATTTACCAGGATAACAATAACTTCTTTGCCGGCTGAAAGGGAGAGTAGTTGGAAGTTTGGTGTGTTTTCTGTTTTTAGTAACTTCAAGCTAGGAATTGTGTTCGCTATGTATATAGTCAAACCCCCCTTGGGCCTACCCGCACTACTAGGGAGAGCTGGGGAAGAAAGAGTTTTATAGCCCACAATGTGTAGCTCTTTCGTGGCCCATGTTTCTTGGAGGCATATTATATTGCCATCTTCAAGAAACTGAGCTGCTGAACCATCCTCTATTTTGGGGCGGAGACCCGCTATATTCCAGAAAATAACGGACAGAGATTGTGTCCTATTCTCTTGGAATATAGTAATTTTCCTTTCCGGATCCGGAGATGGAGTGATCTGTTCATCACTGGGGGAATCCGGTGATGGTTAATCAACCATTTCTAGGCTACTGAACCGGTTCATGGTCAGTATGCCCGGCCACTTTTCCCAGTATGGTGCCTCTCTATAGCTGGATCTAAATGGCTGCTGCGGTGGTACACCCCATTGTTCCCAATCTCTTCTTCTGTTGCGGGGGCCCATAATCTGCCATGGACAATCCTGTTGGTGGTAATTGGGGTCAACCGGCCACCAGGGGGGCTCATGGTTGTTCTGTTGTGGGGGCATTTTTGGTCTAGGGATAGTAAATTCCCAGGGCTGTGGGACTGCTTTACGCCACATGTTGTCCAGTTCATTAAAGCGGTTGTTGTAATGCTTTTTGGGATAGAAAAAGGAAAGACACTTTGTGTCAATTCCCCCGCTAGTATTATGTTGTTCCCAGGAGCATATATACTCGACAACTCTAGGGTCCTCAAAAGTGATCACGATGCAGTCTCCCTGTATTACTTTTTTAGTGTGTCCCACCCATGGGGTCCTGCATACTGTTGCTATCCTACTGGACCAGTTGGGGGGAGAAGGGCGATTTGTATTTAGCCAATATTGGACCTTATTTTTTAAGGACCAATTGGGCTCTATTGTCTCCCCCGTTAATTCTGGTACCCCCGTCATCACAACAACGAATGGTGATGCTTCAGGTGGCAGATTCATATAGGATCTGCCCTCAAGAGCTCCTCTCGTAGTTCCTTTGTTCACTGTTGGGTTTGGTTTGTTCTGGGCAGAGTTTGTGATGACTGGTGTTTTGGGGGCTGGCTTTGTTGTGGTTGTTGTTTTTATTGCAGGGGCTTTTGGGGCTGTTTTGGTATGGGGAGTTGATATTGTAGTTTCCGGGAGCGGTTTTCCCGCTACAGGATCTTTTGCTTTTAGTTGTAGCTTAGGTGCGGGCAGGTTTGGGTTGTTTTTTTCTTTTGTAGGGCAAGTACAGGTTGGTTGTCTATTCCCTTTTTTTGGGGTTCACGGGTTGGGTTGAGTTGCATGAATTTTGCTATTTTTAGCAATTGACTCTCGATGTTGGTTAGTCTAATTTCAAGAGGTTGAAAGAGTGATTTTAGTACTGAGGTGATTTTATTTACCAGATCCAAGGAATCTGGTTCATTGCTGTGAGGGATTATAACGGGTGAGCCTGAAACAATGGTGCTTGGAATATTATTAAGTGGAGAATGATGTACTAAAACCTGATGGTTGGTAGTATCAGCCGTTTTTGGAGGAGGGCCTGCCAAGTTTGAGGGCGTACTTGGATCACTTGTCTCAGCCGTGTCGATACCTATGACTTTGTCTAATTTTCCCTTGTCCTTTCTTTTCTTGACGGCCCCCTCCCTCCTCCCTCTTGCTTGTCTTACTTCTTCTGGTGTATGGTCATGTAGAATTTCGGGTGTTTTTTCTAGATCAGAATTTGTAGGTGATAGGGAAAGTTGGGAGGCTGAGAGGTCTACAATATTCGGGAGACTAAGTCTTTTATTACCTTGCAGTGATTGTGCTAGGGGACCCTTTACCTCTGGAGATCTTGCTGTACCCAATGGTCCCATGGAGGATCGCCTCACAATTGCGAGGTCTGTAGATACTCTTCCCTCTATTAAGCTGATACTTTGGTCTATAAAGGTGTTTGCCTTGGTGATGAAATCGTCCTTTGGCCCTAACAGCTGCTCTCCGATCCCACCCTTTTTTTGCTTTCTTAGACTTGTTACTCCTGGTGTTCATTTTCAAGGGAAGGGATTCGCGGAGTTTTGTTGCGTAGGTGTGCAATAATTGGTGTAAGAGTACGTTCTGTAGGACTTAGAGGGAGGGCCCGGCCCGGTCTCCTCACGTTCTCAAACGGCCTCAAACGGCCCGCTCTTTGCCCGGTCTTCGCCCCGGGCTGCGACCCGCGCGCGTCCCGCGATGCGCGTTACTGGGCTTGCTGATATTCACTTGGGCGGAGAGGGGGCGTGGCACTGGGAGGGGGCGCGGCTCAGGCGGGAAGAGGACCCAGCTGTTGTTGGTGAATGCTGGTCCTCGCAGTCCCGGGGCCGGCGCCGCTCACCTCCGCTGCGGCCACACAGTTGTTCCTTCCCTCACGCTGTCGGCACAGTCAGTTGGCAGGGACTTCAAGGTTACTCCTGTAGCGAAGGGTGATGCTGGATACACAATAAACCCTCTGAGCGAGCGGCTCCCACGGAGCGGGGGCCGCGAGAGGTTTTAAACGCACAGGTGGGGGCGTGGCACTGGGAGGGGGCGCGGCTCACGCGGGAAGAGGACCCAGCTGTTGTTGGTGAATGCTGGTCCTCGCAGTCCCGGGGCCGGCGCCTCTCACCTCCGCTGCGGCCACACAGTTGTTCCTTCCCTCACGCTGTCGGCACAGTCAGTTGGCAGGGACTTCAAGGCTACTCCTGTAGCGAAGGGTGATGCTGGAAACACAAGAAACCCTCTGAGCGAGCGGCACCCCATTTCGAG
>NW_028243789.1:0-55701 GCF_964263255.1 Lissotriton vulgaris | reverse complement strand
ATTGTGTGGTTTAATGGACGGCTCAATTGGACATTTAGGGGCTCATTAGGATGGCGGACGGAAGTGCCTCCGCAGACCCAGAGCATGCGGAACATGCCTATTTTCCGTGCACTCATCACGGACACTCCGTCCGCCAAATCAGGATACGAAATACGGGCCAAAATCCGTCCACGGCGGTAGAACACGGTCCGCCGCACCACCACACCCAACCACGCGGCGGACGTAACCTATCCAGAGACTCCGCCGTACGGACTGACGTCTAGGACCGTCCTCCAAATCAAGATGGCGGAAAATACACATAAAAGTGCTGCGGAAAAACAACCTGCCTGAACACTGCGGATGCCCCACAGCGACCATACCCACCACGAGCCGCTCGCCGACATGGACCCTGCACTACACGCTTACCCGATATTCTTCGCGATCCACTACGTCCTAGTCTTGGCCCACCATCGAGGACGACGCAGGTAGGCTACAAACCATTCGCTGTCTGGAGAGGAGTACCTGCAAGGGCCGTGACGTAGGGAGGGGGGAGTGACATGTCCCGGACTCGACATATTCCTGTGTACGGCAACGCCTCCAAGGGTCGTGACCCAGGTAGGGGGGAGTGACATGTATCTGAACCCACCGCCCTCAAGAAAATACAAATCCACACCAGCATCACACACGCAAGAATGACTCCGACAACCCACGACACATGATTCACAATTTTATTTACGCAGAATCGGAGTAACATCACAGTGTAGGATCGAGCATGGGCAGTGTGGACACCAGAGCATTTACAACAGAGGCAGTACATCAGTATGAGAACAGCAACAGGGCATAGTGGACACCAGAGCAGGTACATCAGAGGCAGTACATCAGTATGAGAACAGCAACATGGCATAGTGGACACCAGAGCAGGTACATCAGAGGCAGTACATCAGTATGAGAACAGCAACAGGGCAGCAACAGGGCAGTGTGGACACCAGAGCAGGTACATCAGAGGCAGTACATCAGCATGAGAACAGCAACAGGGCATAGTGGACACCAGAGCAGGTACATCAGAGGCAGCACATGAGAGGGGCGACCTGCACCAACAGTCCATGGCAAGGCACAGGTCCATCAGAAGCAGCACATGAGAGGGGCTAAGTGCACCAACAGTCCATGGCAAGGCACAGGTCCATCAGAAGCAGCACATGAGAGGGGCTAAGTGCACCAACAGTCCATTGCACTGAAAAGGTGCATCAGAGGCAGTACATGAGAGGGGCTAAGTGCACCAACCGTCCATGGCAAGGCACAGGTCCATCAGAAGCAGCACATGAGAGGGGCTAAGTGCACCAACAGTCCATGGCAAGGCACAGGTCCATCAGAAGCAGCACATGAGAGGGGCTATGTGCACCAACAGTCCATGGCAATGCACAGGTCCATCAGAAGCAGCACATGAGAGGGGCTAAGTGCACCAACAGTCCATGGCAAGGCACAGGTCCATCAGAAGCAGAACATGAGAGGGGCTAAGTGCACCAACAGTCCATTGCACTGAAAAGGTCCATCAGAGGCAGTACATGAGAGGGCATACATCATTACGAGAACAGCAACAGGGCAGTGTGGACACCAGAGCAGGTACATCAGAGGCAGTACATCAGTATGAAAACAGCAACAGGGCAGCAACAGGGCAGTGTGGACACCAGAGCAGGTACATCAGAGCCAGTACATCACTATGAGAACAGCAACAGGGCAGCAACAGGGCAGTGTGGACACCAGAGCAGGTACATCAGAGGCAGTACATCACTATGAGAACAGCAACAGGGCAGCAACAGGGCAGTGTGGACACCAGAGCAGGTACATCAGAGGCAGTACATGAGTATGAGAACAGCAACAGGGCAGCAACAGGGCAGTGTGGACACCAGAGCAGGTACATCAGAGGCTGTACATCACTATGAGAACAGCAACAGGGCAGCAACAGGGCAGTGTGGACACCAGAGCAGGTACATCAGAGGCAGTACATCACTATGAGAACAGCAACAGGGCAGCAACAGGGCAGTGTGGACACCAGAGCAGGTACATCAGAGGCAGTACATGAGTATGAGAACAGCAACAGGGCAGCAACAGGGCAGTGTGGACACCAGAGCAGGTACATCAGAGGCAGCACATGAGAGGGCATACAGCAGTATCAGAACAGCAACAGGGCAGTGTGGACACCAGAGCAAGTACATCAGAGGCAGTACATCACTATGAGAACAGCAACAGGGCAGCAACAGGGCAGTGTGGACACCAGAGCAGGTCCATCAGAGGCAGTACATGAGAGGGCATACATCATTACGAGAACAGCAACAGGGCAGTGTGGACACCAGAGCAGGTACATCAGAGGCAGTACATGAGTATGAGAACAGCAACAGGGCAGCAACAGGGCAGTGTGGACACCAGAGCAGGTACATCAGAGGCAGCACATGAGAGGGCATACAGCAGTATCAGAACAGCAACAGGGCAGTGTGGACACCAGAGCAGGTACATCAGAGGCAGCACATGAGAGGGCATACAGCAGTATCAGAACAGCAACAGGGCAGTGTGGACACCAGAGCAAGTACATCAGAGGCAGTACATCACTATGAGAACAGCAACAGGGCAGCAACAGGGCAGTGTGGACACCAGAGCAGGTCCATCAGAGGCAGTACATGAGAGGGCATACATCATTACGAGAACAGCAACAGGGCAGTGTGGACACCAGAGCAGGTACATCAGAGGCAGTACATGAGTATGAGAACAGCAACAGGGCAGCAACAGGGCAGTGTGGACACCAGAGCAGGTACATCAGAGGCAGCACATGAGAGGGCATACAGCAGTATCAGAACAGCAACAGGGCAGTGTGGACACCAGAGCAGGTCCATCAGAAGCAGCACATGAGAGGGGCTAAGTGCACCAACAGTCCATGGCAAGGCACAGGTCCATCTGAAGCAGCACATGAGAGGGGCTAAGTGCACCAACAGTCCATTGCACTGAAAAGGTCCATCAGAGGCAGTACATGAGAGGGCATACATCATTACGAGAACAGCAACAGGGCAGTGTGGACACCAGAGCAGGTACATCAGAGGCTGTACATCAGTATGGGAACAACAACAGGGCAGCAACAGGGCAGTGTCGACACCAGAGCAGGTACATCAGAGGTAGTACATCAGTATGAGAACAGCAACAGGGCAGCAAGAGGGCAGTGTGGACACCAGAGCAGGTACATCAGAGGCAGTACATCACTATGAGAACAGCAACAGGGCAGCAACAGGGCAGTGTGGACACCAGAGCAGGTACATCAGAGGCAGTACATGAGTATGAGAACAGCAACAGGGCAGCAACAGGGCAGAGTGGACACCAGAGCAGGTACATCAGAGGCAGTACATCACTATGAGAACAGCAACAGGGCAGCAACAGGGCAGTGTGGACACCAGAGCAGGTACATCAGAGGCAGTACATGAGTATGAGAACAGCAACAGGGCAGCAACAGGGCAGTGTGGACACCAGAGCAGGTACATCAGAGGCAGTACATCACTATGAGAACAGCAACAGGGCAGCAACAGGGCAGTGTGGACACCAGAGCAGGTACATCAGAGGTAGTACATCAGTATGAGAACAGCAACAGGGCAGCAACAGGGCAGTGTGGACACCAGAGCAAGTACATCAGAGGCAGTACATCACTATGAGAACAGCAACAGGGCAGCAACAGGGCAGTGTGGACACCAGAGCAGGTACATCAGAGGCAGTACATGAGTATGAGAACAGCAACAGGGCAGCAACAGGGCAGTGTGGACACCAGAGCAGGTACATCAGAGGCAGTACATCACTATGAGAACAGCAACAGGGCAGCAACAGGGCAGTGTGGACACCAGAGCAGGTACATCAGAGGCAGTACATGAGTATGAGAACAGCAACAGGGCAGCAACAGGGCAGTTTGGACACCAGAGCAGGTACATCAGAGGCAGTACATTACTATGAGAACAGCAACAGGGCAGCAACAGGGCAGTGTGGACACCAGAGCAGGTACATCAGAGGCAGTAAATGAGAGGGCATACAGCAGTATCAGAACAGCAACAGGGCAGTGTGGACACCAGAGCAGGTACATCAGAGGCAGTACATGAGAAGGGCTAGGTGAACAAACAGTGCATGGCAAGGCACAGGTCCATCAGAGGCACTACACCTGAGGGCACACTACAGCAACTTACATCACACTATCAAGTGGATTGCGTGAAGTACCCGCATCGGACAGACTCCCAGCACCAGAAACCGGAGTGTGACACACCGCCACAGATGTAGTGACTGACACGTGAGCCACAGACCCAGATACACTGCCAGCACCTGATACAGGAGTGTGAGACACAGCCACAGACCGAGTGACTGACACATGGCCCATACACCCAGATACACTGCCAGCACCTGATACAGGAGTGTGAGACACAGCCACAGACCGAGTGACTGACACATGGCCCATAGACCCAGATACACTGCCAGCACCTGATACAGGAGTGTGGGACACAGCCACAGACCGAGTGACTGACACATGGCCCATAGACCCAGATACACTGCCAGCACCTGATACAGGAGTGTGGGACACAGCCACAGACCGAGTGACTGACACATGGCCCATACACCCAGATACACTGCCAGCACCTGATACAGGATAGGTCTCGACTGATACCCTGCCACTAACAGACACATGCGAGTCAACTGCACCAGCGCCACTGGGACCACTGAAATGATGAGCCACAGGGCTGTATGGTCCATGAGGCAGGGTGGCTCTGGGAGCGGGGGATAGTTGCAAATGTCCGACATCGGATTGTGCATGTGTCAATGCTGTGTGTCTACGTTTCTTTTGGACATATGCCTGCGCCCTGGACAGGACAGGACTGACAAGTGGTCCGGACTGAGAAGAAATTTCACCCACCATGGGAGGGGCATCTGCAGGGGGGGGAATGCTCTCTGGGGACGTGCTGGAGGCTGCTTGTCGTTTGCTGTGTGGCTGCCTTGTGGCCTCTGCAACATGTGTCATGGGGGATGCTACTACAGGGTCCACCTGCATCCGTCCCTGACGGGCCCTGATGGGAGTGGAGGTAAGTGGTGACTCCACTGCGGAGACATCTGTATTCCGTGTCCCAGAAAACAGCTGCCTCAGTGCAACAATGGGTGATGTATGCCTGTCCCTGACAGCGCCACTGTCCATGGGAGATGCCTTGGGCCTTGGATGTTCCATTTCCGTAGGAGCACTGATGTCTGCGGACTTTCCCTGTTCCCTGGATGGTGCCCTGTACCAGGCAGCAGACTTGTCGTGTGTGGTGTACATATCCCCAGGACACACCTTCTCCCCGTGTGTGTCCCTGCCCCTGGGAGTGTCCATGCTCTTCTTAGGTGCGTTTGTCTTGTGACTGTCCTTGTCCCTGCCCTTGGGAGTGGCTCCTTCCTTCCTAGTTTCCCTGCCCTTGGGAGTGGCTCCATCCTTCCTACTTTCCCTGCCCTTGGGAGTGCCTCCTTCCTTCCTAGTGTCCCTGCCCTTGGGAGTGGCTCCTTCCTGCCTAGTCTCCCTGCCCTTGGGAGTGGCTCCTTCCTTCCTAGTCTCCCTGGCACTGGGGGAGGCTCCATCCTTCCTAGTTTCCCTGCCCTTGGGAGTGGCTCCATCCTTCCTACTTTCCCTGCCCTTGGGAGTGCCTCCTTCCTTCCTAGTGTCCCTGCCCTTGGGAGTGGCTCCTTCCTTCCTAGTCTCCCTGGCACTGGGAGAGGCTCCATCCTTCCTAGTTTCCCTGCCCTTTGGAGTGGCTCCTTCCTTCCTAGTCTCCCTGGCACTGGGAGTATGCGAGACCTCAAGAGATTTATTCGTCTTCTCAATGTCCTCGTACACGGTAGTGTCAATGGAAGTGGGAGTGAGTCTTGGCTTGGTAGTACCTTGTGTGTGGGATGGCTGTGCAGCATGTGTAGCCATTACACCCAACCCCTCTTTTGCTTCACGTGTGTGTACTCCACTATATCTGACGTTGTCCTTGTGAACAGATTTACCTGACCTAGGGGATGGGGTCTGAGGCCTCTGTGCCTTGACGTGCTGGCTGACGCTGCTTCTAGTGCAATAACCTGTATTAGAGTCCTGGTCAGAAAATTCACTCCCCCCTGACACATCCAGAGTTGTAGATGGTGGAACAGAAGTACCACCCAGTCCACGCGACTGTACAATGGCAGACGACACACTGTTAGACAATGACTGCAGTGTCCTGTGTACACCAGCCAGATCACCATGCATACCTTCCATGAATGCCACCACCTGCCCCAACTTCCTATCGTGGTCTTGGAAAGCATTAATCATATTGGTCTGCCCCACACACAGCTGTCGCAGCAGATCAACAGCCTCTGCACAAAGTGCATTTTGGCTCACCGAGGCTGGGGCAGCGGTGCCGACACCGAACGCCACTCTGCTCCCCCTACTCCTGCGTGCACGAACAGTACATGGTGCAGTTGGCGGCAGGGTGGGCCCTGTGTGCTGTGTCCCGACCGAAGGTGTTGATTGCCCACTCCCAGTCTGTGACAACAGTGCTGACTCACCAACACTGTCGGAAGCTGATGACGATGTTGTCTCCACATGCGAGTCCTCCGGGACGGTCCTGTCCCCCTCTCCGGCGCTGGCCCCTTCGGTGTCAGTCTGTGTGTGCCCGACATCTGATCCGGATGCATTGCCTTCTATCATCTCCGCCGTCTGTGGCTGAGTGCCCTCTGCCAAAGCTGAAATGCACAGGAAATTGGTGTAAGTCATGGGCACACTCACGTACAGTACAGCTACGGAATCCCTAAAGCCAATGATGACAATGTCCATCGATCCCCCAACCCGCACACGGCCCACCCCAACCAGTCAACCTCACAGGAATTAAGTGGCGTTGGCCGTAATACATGTACAGCATGAACACTGGGCATGAGGAACTACATCTGCACACAAGTGTTGCCAAGGGGTGACGGAGCACTACAGCATGTGCATGACAACTGAACCGCTTAGCGGGTGGCGTCTCAACATGCCGCATCGGGAAGTGAAATTTTACTGCGGCAATGTCACCAACATGCCATTGGTACGAGCCTCACGATCGACGGAAGTCCCTAATGTGTGTGGGCAACTATACATGCATTGCACTCACAAGCAACATACACTGACAGTATGCTTACCGCCACGTTGCTGTTCATCCACACGCAACCGCTCGGAGAGGTCAGGATGCGTCACAGCTATGATACGGTGCATGAGAGGGGTCATTGAGCGTCGGGCCAGACGTGTCGTCCTTGGAATCATCCCTAGTGTCACTTCCGCTACATTCTTGCTCAGTCTGGAAATGTCGTCCCAGCGTTTGTGGCAGTGTGTATGTCATCTATTGGACACCCCCGCTGCTCGTACTTCACGTGCAATGCTCCTCCACACGTCCTTGCGAAGGTGCAGCTTGACCTACCATGATGGGAGACAAAAGGGTGGAAGTCAGTGGACAGTTGGCCAGTCACACAGATAGGAGCAACACATTTCTCTCTGCAGCCATGCACATGTCGAAACTTTTGTTGGTCACACATGACACCGCCAAATTACCAGAGCCCAGGTGTCATATGTCACCTCATGCACAACAACTTATCCCCCACTGCACTTACCACCTGTACGGGTGCGCCGTACAGGCGTCCGTAGTTGCGGAGCACAGCGTCCACGAGGACATCAAGCTCCGCGGCGGTGAAGGGACGAGACCGGATCTCTTTGACTCTCGACATGCCAAGGTCACGGAGTATGGCACTAGAGCGGCAGTCGGTGGTCAGCTCCGCAGCAGCAGGTGGAGGTGATGGTCACAGGCAGCAGTCGGTGGTCATCGTAGAAGGTATGCTTTTGCACATCACACTTATATAAGGCCCTGTGGCCATGTCAGCGGCATACGGCGCCAGCCATTGGTCAGCCGTGGAAGCGTGTTTGGAATTGGGCCAATGATTGGCCCTGGTGTTGCGGTGAACAGCATACAGTACTTGCTATTGGGCAACCGTGGCCCATGTCCACACCTCCCATTGGCTGCACGTGCACAGACCGTCACGCTCACACACCGGCAAGTGCACGTGCTAGACACCGGGACGGATGCATCATTTGCAACAAAGTTGTAACAGTGGCGCCACCTTGGCGGGGCATGTATTCAGCCTACACCGGCCGGCCCAGCCCTGCCCATGACCGGCGTGCCAGGCCCTGGCCATGACCGCCGTGCCAGGCCCTGCCCATGACCGCCGTGCCGGCCATGCCAACTACCGCCGTTGCAGGCCCCCTCCACTACCGCCGTGCCAGGCCCAGCCCATGACCGCCGTGCCGGCCATGCCAACTACCGCCGTTGCAGGCCCCCTCCACTACCGCCGTGCCAGGCCCAACCCATGACCGCCGTGCCGGCCATGCCAACTACCGCCGTTGCAGGCCCCCTCCACTACCGCCGTGCCAGGCCCTGCCCATGACCGCCATGCCGGCCATGCCAACTACCGCCGTTGCAGGCCCCCTCCACTACCGCCGTGCCAGGCCCAGCCCATGACCGCCGTGCCAGGCCCACCAGGGCACGGCGGTAGTGGAGGGGTCCTGCAACGGCGGTAGTTGGCATGGCCGGCACGGCGGTCATGGGCAGGGCCTGGCACGGCGGTAGTGGAGGGGTCCTGCAACGGTGGTAGTTGGCATGGCCGGCACGGCGGTCATGGGCAGGGCCTGGCACGGCGGTCATGGCCAGGGCCTGGCACGCCGGTCATGGGCAGGGCTGGGCCGGCCGGTGTAGGCTGGCTGATGCAATGTCACTGTAAGGGGGGTCATGAACTGCCATGTGAATGGACATCAGCTTATGGTTGTTTTGGCCTCCACCTCCCCCGCCGAATACGTGCCCCGCCATGGTGGCGCCATTGTTACAACTTTGTTGTAAATGATGCATCCGTCCCGGTGTCTAGCACGTGCACTTGCCGGTGTGTGAGCGTGACGGTCTGTGCACATGCAGACAATGTGAATGTTGAACGCGGCCCGCGTATGGCCAGACGTAAACAGCGGAAGCAGTGCACCGCCATGGCGGGGTCAATGTTTGCATGTCAGCTGCCGATGCACCTTGTTTCATTGTCTGCAGCTGCATGATGACGGTTGTGTGCGTGATTGCGTGACTCCACACTTCATGCTCTATCCCATGTGTGTCCATACCATGGCCATCGGTGTGCCACAAATGTCCATCACATGTGCATGTCGACATCGGTCATTTCCATACACAAGTTTATCGTACCTCACATCTACACAGTAGATCCCGGATGTATTGGCACATTGTGATTCTGTTGTCTGTGACTGGTATATGTGTGATATTGACTATGGTGGGGGTTCACTTGTGTTCAGTGCATGCGTGTTGCCTATTGGGTCACCATGCATGTGATGTCCGTTTGGTCACCATTATTGGTGTTGCCATTGGTGCATCAAGAAATGGTGTGTGTATATTTTCGTTTGTGTGCATGCACTTGCATGTGTGTATGTCATGTTGCGCCTACACATTTGGGTCATGTCGCATGTCTTGTTGGCAGTAATGTTGAGGTGAGACAAAGTGCATAGCACATGTTGCAACACATCATGTAGCTAGTGGGTGCACATTGTTGATACGTCAATCCATGTTGTTGTGACAATCAGAGATGTCACACATATGCTAATTGAACACTGCCTATTACATGTTGGATAGAGTGCGATGACATGTGTGTGAGTTGCACAGACATGCGTTGTATGTGAATTGACTTCCATTCCATTTTCTCCCACACAGGAGGGCTCAAAATGTCCATCGCCCATACACTGTGCTTGAGGATATGGTGGACGTGGAGGTGATCAGGAAATTCAGGCTTGATCGACGTCGATTGCTGGAGCTTGTGAACCAATTGTCTCCTCACCTGCAGCCGCGAAGAACCTATCCAGGATCCATTTCACCCACCCAAAAGGTGATGGCGGCACTCCATTTTTTTGCAACAGGCACATTTCAGTACACTGTTGGACATGCCGGGGGAATGTCACAGGCCATGTTCAGCACGGTACTTCGGGATGTACTGACAGCCATGATGCTGTACAAGAATGACTACATACATTTTCCACAGGCGGCAGAGTTGGCAGCGGTCAAAGCAGACTTCTATGCACTGGGTCGCATACTACACGTTGTGGGTTCCATTGATGGCACGCATATTGCGATCATTCCACCACGGGCACGTGAGCAGGTGTTTAGGAATCGGAAGCACTTCCACTCCCTAAACGTGCAGGTGGTGTGCCAGGCCGACAACATAATCTCACATGTGTGTGCAAGATTTCCTGGCTCTGCACATGACGCCCACATCATGCGGAGCAGCATTGTCCCCCAACTGATGGCAAATCTGCGTCCGGCACAAGCCTGGCTTGTTGGTGAGTATGCTGTGGTGACAGGAGTGATATCTGTGTGGCTTGGTGTGCCCACATGTTCAGGTAGTGATGCTTATTTCTCTCTCTCATTTCCACAAACACAGGCGACTCGGCTTACCCAAACAGGCCTTGGCTTCTAAGTCCAATACGCAATCCCACTACAGCGGGAGAAATGCGATACAATGATGCCCATGGTAGGACACGTCGAGTGGTGGAACGAACATTTGGCCTGCTTAAGTCTAGGTTTCGGTGCCTGGATAAGACTGGAGGGGCCCTGCCTTACGCGCCAGGCAAGGTATGCAAGATTGTGATTGCCTGCTGCATGCTCCACAACCTGGCTGTGCGCAATAACATTGAACTGATCTTGGACCCAGATGAACAGCAATTTCCTCGCCCTCCCGACCCACCCATGTCGACTGATGAGGATAGTGGTGAGGAGGAAGGTGTGGACCAGAGGCGCCAGCTCATTGAACGCTACTTCCCTTGATTGTGAGTGTGCCCCTCTTGTGCTGCTTGTGTATGCCCTGTGTAGGTTTGCTGCTCTTGTGTCATTGTGTTGTGCATCATCTATGTGTTTAGTTATGTGATGTATGCATGTGTGTGTGTCTCTTCATTTATGTGGACATGCACTTCTCCATGATGTGTGTAGTGTCATCCATTCCTGTAGTGATGTGTGTGGTTTGTTGAAAGTTGCACTGCAGTGCGTTGGGATGAGTGTGATGGTGTTTCCTAACGTGTGTTTGCCTTTTCTATGTTTCCCTAGGTAACTCCTTTGCGGCATGATTCTGTACCAGTTGGATCCTGAACCTGGTTACGTCTATTTCTGATGCAATCATGTGAATAAACATGGAGGCAACACATCATTGAGTGAGTAAGTGTTATTTATTTACAGATTGTGCATAGGTGTAGGTGCGTATTTACAAATGAGTGAGGGGAGTGAGAGTCAAGGGTTATGGCAGATGAGATGTCCGTCCAGACCCCACATAGGGTGGTGTCTGCCTAGTGCAGCAGGCCTGTGCCAGGTGGGACTGGATAGTTGGCAGGGTGAATGGCAGGCTCAGGTACCCAAAAGAGTCATTTTCGGCTCCTCTTGGGGCGTGTGGCAGGAGCTCCGACACTGCTCTCGCCCATTTCCAGCCTCGGACGGCCCCTCCGTTTTTGTGTCGGGACGGAGTCAGCTGGGGGCGCTGGCTGATCAGGTACCACATCCGCCGCCAGGGGCGCAGGTGGCGGTGGCGGTGCCGTTGTTGGTGGCGGTGGCGTTGTTTGAGGGGTTGTGGGGAGGGTGGTGTTGGCGGATATCCTCGTGCTAAAAATGTCCACGAGTTGGCCAAGCCTCCTCTCGATGGCACCCAACATCGCTGTGTTGTCAACAAAGTCCTGGTGGGCTTGCTCTGTCTGTGCCTGGCCACGTAGATAGTTTGCCTCAACCCTGGCTAGTGCTTCTAGACACTGTTGCATGGCATCGGGTGTAGTTGTTTCCTCATGCCTTCTTTGTGCAGTGCTCCTGCCTGCAGGTTCTGGCCTTGCATTCGTGGTTTGCCTCACACTCTGGCTGCGTGGCAGGGATGGCGCTGGCCCTGCGTTGGGCGGTGGGTTGGGCAGGGTGGCAGGGGCTGAAGTGGTGGTAGTTGTGGTGGTGGAGGTTGTACTGGAGGTAGCTGTGCAGGTCACAGTAGCTGGTGTTGTGGTTATGGCAGAGGCCGTAGTAGTTGTTGGTGGTGCAGGTGTGACCTGGGAGCCAGATGTCCCTGGCTGGGTGCTTGAGCCGGCACCATCCTCAGCCCCGGAGGTGGCTTGCCAATCGTCCCCTGACACTTCTGACTGTGGTGAGGCTGGAGGCCTGGTGTTTATTGCAGCTGTCAGATTAGGATCCCCTGCAAAACAAAAAAGTGAGGATGAGTCATGTGGCCATTACGTGCAGATTTATTTTACTTTGACATTCAGTCGGCACTGGCACACACCCAACCCACCCAGCACCACCACCCTCTCTATGGACATGGGGGCCTGTTGGGAGTTGTACTTCCGTCCCCTCACACACCCCACCCCACCTCACCACCCTCTCTATGGACATGGGGGCCTGTTGGGAGTTGTACTTCCGTCCCCTCACACACCCCAGCCCACCCCACCACCCTCTCTATGGACATGGGGGCCTGTTGGGAGTTGTACTTCCGTCCCCTCACACACCCCACCCCACCCCACCACCCTCTCTATGGACATGGGGGCCTGTTGGGAGTTGTACTTCCGTCCCCTCACACACCCCACCCCACCCCACCACCCTCTCTATGGACATGGGGGCCTGTTGGGAGTTGTAGTTCCGTCCCCTCACACACCCCACCCACCACCACCACCCTCTCTATGGACATGAGGGCCTGTTGGGAGTTGTACTTCCGTCCCCTCACACACCCTACCCCACCCCATCACCC
Organism: Lissotriton vulgaris; assembly: GCF_964263255.1. Classification (NCBI taxonomy): domain Eukaryota; kingdom Metazoa; phylum Chordata; class Amphibia; order Caudata; family Salamandridae; genus Lissotriton; species Lissotriton vulgaris. Next base: position 42,894 of record NW_028243789.1, on the reverse strand, counting down.
TCTCTATGGACATGGGGGCCTGTTGGGAGTTGTACTTCCGTCCCCTCACACACCCCACCCCACCCCACCACCCTCTCTATGGACATGGGGGCCTGTTGGGAGTTGTACTTCCGTCCCCTCACACACCCCACCCACCACCACCACCCTCTCTATGGACATGGGGGCCTGTTGGGAGTTGTAGTTCCGTCCCCTCACACACCCCACCCCACCCCACCACCCTCTCTATGAACATGGGGGCCTGTTGGGAGTTGTACTTCCGTCCCCTCACACACCCCACCCACCACCACCACCCTCTCTATGGACATGGGGGCCTGTAGGAGTGGTTTAGACGTTGCTGAGTATGTGGACTGCATGCATGGCTTGGGGTCTGGGAGATGTGTCTTCAGAGTTGTGTGAGGCACACCGTGTTGTTGTGTTTGTGGTGCTTGGTTGGTACTTACCAGCCTCTTCTCCATCAGCAAGTCCATCAAGGGTCTCAGGGTGCAGGATGGTCAGCACCTTCTCCTCCTACTCGGTGTATGGTAGGGGCTCCGGGGGGGTTCCACCGCCTGTGTGGTTGGCCCGGAGGAAGTTCTTGGCTCTGATGGATTTCACCCGGGTCTTGAGGTCGTGCCACCGCCTCTGAATTTCATGCTTCGTCCTCGGGACGGTCCCGGAGGCATTGACCCCGGTTACGATCCGGTCCCACAGGCTGTTCTTCCTAGCTATGCTGGTCTGCTGCACTAGGCTTCCAAATATGTGGGGTTCGACACGAATTATCTCATCGACCATGACCCTTAGCTCAGTGTCGGTGAATTTCGGGGTTTTCTTGGGTGCCATGGTGCTCGGGGTGTGTGTTTGTGTGAAGTAGGAGGTGCTGGTGTGTGGTGTTTGGGGATGGTATGGTGGGTATTTGTGTACAGGGTGTGTTTGGGTGTGGGTTATGTGTATGATGTCTGTTTTATGCTGTTGGCTAACTGGTGTCTCCTGCTAGCAGCTATGCTGTGATGCAGAGGATTTCTGGAGTGGGTGGGAGTTAATTTGTAGTCTGTGTGTTGGGCCTGTGTGAATGCTGATTGGCAGTCAGGTGATAGGTGGGTGTGTTGGCAGGTGTGGTTCATGCGGTTCTTGGGGGTGGGTCATTGTGTCTTGTGTTTGGTTTAGATGTGTCAGGTGGGTGTTCGTTCATTTTCCTGTGTTTGGTGATGAATTCTGTCGCAATGTATGGCATTGGTTTGACTGTAGGGATGTTGGACTTCCGCTGTGGTGCACGGTTTCTCGTAGCATTGGTACCGCCGCGGACGTGGATCGCGGTGGCTACCGGGGTACTTGCGGAGTTATCCTAATTGCGGACACGGACACTACGCAGGTATCGCGGGGGAGGTTGTTGTTCTCCTGGTCATGTGCGTACGCGGAGGTCGGTGTTATTTTGGTTCCGTCCGCCTGCCGCGGCCTCAGGTGTACTTCGACCGCCGCGGACGGAGATTGTTGTGCTCCGTCCGCCGCGATCGGCGTTTCTATCAGATTTGATCCTAATCGCTAATGCGGTTTCTCCACGGACAGGTCCGGAGTATCTTGCCACCTTCCTCGGCGGACGGAACACGTTTCCGTCCGCGATCCTAATCGACCCCTTAATTTGTCTGTGTCCATCCCTCTTTGATCTCAGGAGGAAACATCTAAAAGAGACATCCATGAAACCCAACATCAGAACCATTAACCACGCCATCAACTATTGCTTTGTGACAGCTGATTATGTTTCTATTGGTAAATTGGTGGCGTTTTTAGTTTTAGTCTATCATTGTCGTTCACTTTTAGGACGTACATTATCTTTTCAATTCTGGTCATTTTATGACCAGCTGCTTGTTTTAGAACTGATTTTATGAACCTTTTTGTAAAGAGATGTTTATTTTTTCAATGCTATAAAATAATCAGTTAATCAAGTGTAGTTTTTAATGAACTTATATTTATTGTTATTGTAATTGTGAATTTAATAATGTTTATTTTTTTCTATTCCAAATGACCATAGCTTTTAAAAGAATTATTAGTTAATTTAGTGTATATATTTAATTAGAATATAATTATATTACTTAAATTAATTATATATATATTATATACATATCTATATATCTGCAAATATATATATATATATATATATATATATATATATATATATATATATATATATATATATATATATATATATATATATATATATATGCAAAAAAACACGTGCACATTCGGTCACGTAAGCCAGACCACACCAGCGATACTGCAAAGAAAATGTTTCTTTATTAAAGGATTTTAAAATGGCATGACGCGTTTCGAGTGCAGGACTCTTTCTCAAATGCCGTTTTCTGCACACAGGTGGGTTCGTTAGGTTTATATAACGGGGCTGTAGACATTGAAGGAGGACTCAGTCCATTATATCCAGATCTTAAAGGAGACAGTTGCACTTTTTTCTTACTTTTTCCATTCGTTAAAGTTTGTTATTTCAAGCCCAGTGGCAGAGTCTATTTGACATCCATTCATTTCAAAGTTCGTGGAACCCATGATGGTAACTTACTGGTTCACTTTTCTATGCTGGGACTTCAATACCCATAGTGCATCACAACTGCTCCGTTTATGCTTTACTGGTTCTCAATGCTGATCTCGGCGAAGCCTCACCTTATGCGTCAAGAGCTGGGTGCAATTCATGCCTTCAAAAGGAAAGTTCCGTTTCCCAGTCATGATGCGCAGGTAAGTGATTCACTACCACCATGGCAGAAGAAGTATTCAGTACGCCGTGTTTAGGTTAATTCCTCCACAAATCCTAGCTGCTGACAAGTTCAGTTACTCCGTTTGGAGGCGGGCCACCATCAGTAGCCCTTCCATCACGCACATCATTTCTGTACCTTTCGCAGCCGGGGGGCTCCCGATAAGCTTCTCGCTTCCTCCCAGTAAACTGACAAAGGGGATGCCTCTCCCAAGCGAATCGGGGCTGGATCTCGAAGTGTGTCAGACACTCCAGTTGTATGCAAAAAAACACGTGCACATTCGGTCACGTAAGCCAGATCACACCAGCGATACTGCAAAGAAAATGTTTCTTTATTAAAGGATTTTAAAATGGCATGACGCGTTTCGAGTGCAGGACTCTTTCTCAAATGCCGTTTTCTGCACACAGGTGGGTTCGTTAGGTTTATATAACGGGGCTGTAGACATTGAAGGAGGACTCAGTCCATTATATCCAGATCTTAAAGGAGACAGTTGCACTTTTTTCTTACTTTTTCCATTCGTTAAAGTTTGTTATTTCAAGCCCAGTGGCAGAGTCTATTTGACATCCATTCATTTCAAAGTTCGTGGAACCCATGATGGTAACTTACTGGTTCACTTTTCTATGCTGGGACTTCAATACCCATAGTGCATCACAACTGCTCCGTTTATGCTTTACTGGTTCTCAATGCTGATCTCGGCGAAGCCTCACCTTATGCGTCAAGAGCTGGGTGCAATTCATGCCTTCAAAAGGAAAGTTCCGTTTCCCAGTCATGATGCGCAGGTAAGTGATTCACTACCACCATGGCAGAAGAAGTATTCAGTACGCCGTGTTTAGGTTAATTCCTCCACAAATCCTAGCTGCTGACAAGTTCAGTTACTCCGTTTGGAGGCGGGCCACCATCAGTAGCCCTTCCATCACGCACATCATTTCTGTACCTTTCGCAGCCGGGGGGCTCCCGATAAGCTTCTCGCTTCCTCCCAGTAAACTGACAAAGGGGATGCCTCTCCCAAGCGGATCGGGGCTGGATCTCGAAGTGTGTCAGACACTCCAGTTGTATGCAAAAAAACACGTGCACATTCGGTCACGCTGATGTGCGTGATGGAAGGGCTACTGATGGTGGCCCGCCTCCAAACGGAGTAACTGAACTTGTCAGCAGCTAGGATTTGTGGAGGAATTAACCTAAACACGGCGTACTGAATACTTCTTCTGCCATGGTGGTAGTGAATCACTTACCTGCGCATCATGACTGGGAAACGGAACTTTCCTTTTGAAGGCATGAATTGCACCCAGCTCTTGACGCATAAGGTGAGGCTTCGCCGAGATCAGCATTGAGAACCAGTAAAGCATAAACGGAGCAGTTGTGATGCACTATGGGTATTGAAGTCCCAGCATAGAAAAGTGAACCAGTAAGTTACCATCATGGGTTCCACGAACTTTGAAATGAATGGATGTCAAATAGACTCTGCCACTGGGCTTGAAATAACAAACTTTAACGAATGGAAAAAGTAAGAAAAAAGTGCAACTGTCTCCTTTAAGATCTGGATATAATGGACTGAGTCCTCCTTCAATGTCTACAGCCCCGTTATATAAACCTAACGAACCCACCTGTGTGCAGAAAACGGCATTTGAGAAAGAGTCCTGCACTCGAAACGCGTCATGCCATTTTAAAATCCTTTAATAAAGAAACATTTTCTTTGCAGTATCGCTGGTGTGGTCTGGCTTACGTGACCAAATGTGCACGTGTTTTTTGCATACAACTGGAGTGTCTGACACACGTCATATATATATATATATATATATTCACTGAAAAAACCATAGGTTATAGACCATATAGATGGTCATTTGAGATGTCATCAGTGATGTCATCAGTGATGTCATCAGTGATGTCATTGATCATGTCATGAATGATGTAATATGCGACATGATCAGCAGTGGATTGCGGGTGCGCGATATATAGTTAGTGCAACTAACTATATATGAAATTTCAATGGTTTTGTGTGAGTAAAATAAGGTTTTGTAAATGCTAATTCCTAACTATATATGGTCTATAACCCATGGTTTTTTCAGTGAATTTTCAAGGTTTTGTAAATGCTAATTCCTAACTATATATGGTCTATAACCTATGGTTTTTTCAGTGAATTTCAATGGTTTTTTAATAGCAAATATCAAAAGCTTTAAAATGTCAAGTACGTGGTAGGTAAAAACATTTTTGTGTTTTAAAGATGGCTCTGGGCAACCGTGGAACTCGGACGCTTGAATGCTAGGGCATGGGCCCCATTCCCAAAAGAGTCCCCTCAGCCTTGAAGATTCTACAACAGTCACCGGGACCCCCGACTCCCGTAGACTTCCGGTGGGGAGCGACTGCCATGATTGCTCTCGGAATGGCCACGACGTAGCCACGATATGGTGGTGCTCTCATGCTGACGCCAGCTTCAGTCTGAAACATCCAGAAACACTGTATTTTATTTATTTTTTTAAATATATTTTTATTGCAGGAATCAGTAAATCGTTACATAATCGACCAGCATTATAGAACAAGCAAAATCAATGAAACACAACCCTCCGTCCCCCAGCAGTAGTTCTCGTACACAGCCATTCAGCCCACAACCCTGGGGTCGGGCGGCGAAATTCAATGGGGGCTCAGCAGGAAGGCGAAGCCGGTCCGGATGATCCACTGTCCGTCATCTGCTTTTCCAAACAAGCCTATAAAACCCAGAAAGAAAACCCCACCCTCGAAACGCTATGAACCAAAGTAAACCCTACCCAACCCCGCCATCAGTGCACGGTAACAACCGCAGCAGGATCTGCGAAAGGACCCATGGGTAAAGCAACAGAGCTGAAAAGTGCAATCGCCTATCGGGACTTGGGGCGAGCTGCTTCCTCACTTTCAGAGTCGCTGGGGGCGCAATAATCCCTGAGGGCCTGCACTAACGTCTCCCACTCTAGCGCTGCCTCCTGTGCCTTCTCATTACGCTGCCTCCAAGCTAGCTGGTATCTCAGTGTGCTCTCCCCCGCTGCCCACTTCAAAAGTTCGCTGTGCCACCGGCTTCCTGTCGGACCAGCTCGTGCCTTCCAGTTCCTGGTCACCTCTCGTTTAGCAAGGAGCATCCCCAAATCGATGAACTTGCTAGTTATTTTGTTCTTGGGGGTATGAGGGAACCAGTGCAGGAGTCCCACCGCCGCGTCAAACGATAAGGATCTCCCCGTCACCTCCTCCAGGGTCTTCCCCACTTCTACCCAATAGGAGGACAATCCCGGGCAGGCCCACAACATGTGGAGAAGGTCCGCCTCCTGCACCGGGCACCTGGGGCAGTCCGCCGAACTCGTAGCAAAATATCGCCTGATTTTCACCGGGGTCAGATATGCTCTATGGAGCACGTAGTAGTGGACCAATTGAAAGCGGGCGTGGCGTGTGCCCTTCCAGGCTCGCCGCACCAGTTCGTCTCTGGGATCTCCTTGCCAATGTCCTCCTCCCAACGGGTTCTCAGAGTAGTGAGGGGAGCCAGCCCCTCATTGATCAGTCTGCCGTAGAGGCAAGTGACCGCCTTCACCGTGCCTGCAGACATCATCACGTATTGGCACACCGGAGATACAGGGGGTTCCTCCTGCCCGCGTTTCCAGTGAGCCTGGATCGCTCGGACTAGGGCCGAGTGCAACAGAAAGTCGCCGCGAGGAATCTCGAAGCGATCAATGAGCTCCTGAAAGGGCAAGAGCGCCCCGTCCTCGTAGAGGTCACCTATCAGCTGTAAGCCTGCGTCCTCCCAGTTCGCCAACCGTGACCAATCGCCGCCATGGGGCAAAGCCGTCAGCATCCCCAAAGGTATTTCGGGCGCATACGGTATCCTCAGGTGGCCCCGGGCGTGAGCTCGGTTCCAACACAGGCGAACGGTCCGCTCCTCAAGCGACAAGTCCTGTAAGGCCAAACGTTGTCGCAGCGCTATTAAGGAGAGAACATGCCTGGCCATACCCTTACCCCTTCTGTCTTCTGGGCCCCGGAATTCCCGGGCGATCTCCTGGGTGAAGGTCTGGAGCTGCGCCGCTAAATAATACTTTTCAAAGTCCGGTACCGCAAGCCCACCCTCGGCTTTCGGCCTCATCAGGGTCTTGAGGGCCACCCGTCGGCGGCCCGAGCCCCAGAGGAATCCGACTATCATTGATCGTAATAGTCGAAACGTGGCCGGTGGGACCCAGATCGGTAGCGTCCGGAAATAATACAGCAACTGGGGAAGCGCCACCATTTTGAGCAAAGCGATCCGCCCTGCCACCGAGAGCGGTAGCGTGGCCCAGAAGTCCATACTGCCCCGAAGTGCTCGAGTGCCGCGGGCAATGTTTCCATCCAGGAGGTCAGATGGTTCATGATAGACGTACACCCCCAGGTACTTAAAGCAGTCGGGTTCCCATCTAATCTCTCTACTGAGAGCAGGGCTAGGGGTGCCTTTGCGAACCGGGAAAAGACAGGTCTTAGTCCAATTCACCCGGAGGCCCGAGACCTCCCCAAACTCCGTGAGCGCCGTCGCAGCTCCATGCAAGGCAGCGAACGGGTCCTCGAGGAAGAGCAGCAGGTCGTCTGCATACAGCGAAATGTAGTGCGGGCCCGAAGGAGTCCACAGGCCAGTATAATGGGCTCCTGACCGGAGATGCAGCGCGAGTGGCTCCACCGCCAGCGCAAAGAGAAGCGGGGATAACGAACATCCCTGCCTCGTGCCCCTCTCCACCGGATATTGTGAGGAAATTAGCGGTCCCGCCCGAACCCTGGCCGATGCAGAGGCATACAGGACCGTGGTCCATCTGATGAAACCCTCACCGAGGCCGAACCTCCGTAGCACAGTGCAAAGGTAGTCCCATTCCAGGCTGTCAAAAGCCTTCTCTAAGTCTACCGATAAGACAACCGGGCACGGGGCGTCCACGAGCGGTTCTCCTAGCAAGCGGAACAACCTGCGAATGTTCATGGTCGTGTTACGCCTGGGGATAAATTCAGCTTGGTCCTCATGTACCATGGAGCTCATGTGCCCCAGCAGCCTCGAAGCCAAGATGCTGCTCAGTATTTTATAGTCAACCGTCAACATTGATAAGGGACGGTAAGACCCCGGATCGGATGAGTCCCTTCCGGGCTTGAGGAGGGGAACCACCAAGGCCTCGCACATCGAGCCTGGGAGTCGCCCAAGCCTCTTCGCCTCTCTGTATACTTTTAATAACCTAGGGGCTAGGAGATCAGCATAAGCTGCATAGAACTCCACAGGAAGGCCGTCCAGGCCCGGGGTCTTATTCCTCGCCATCTTTTTAATGGCGCTACGGATCTCTCCCAGTTCTATGTCGGACCCCAGGGCTTTTGCCACGTCCTGCTCCACTGTTCGAAGCTCCAGAGGCCGTAGATAATTATCAAGCAGGTCAGGGTCTCGGACAGAGCGACTGCGGTACAAACGCTCGTAGTATTGCAGGTAGCAGCTCAGAATCTCAGGTTGAGTGTATACTACAGTCCCGTCTGCCATGCGCATGGACGTCGTCAATGAGGACTGGCGCGTAGGGTTGGCTAGCCATGCCAGCAACGCGCTCGACCTATCCCCCTCTGCGAGGGACCGAACCGTATAGGCCTTGTAGTCAAAACAGCGCAGCCGTTCAACCTCCGCCGCTACCGCCTCCTTTGCCTCCGCTGTGCGTTCCTGTAATTCAGGGCGCCCGGGGCGGCGGAGTTCCAACTCGCGGAGTTTCCGGTCCGCTGTATCTAGGTCGTCAAGGATAATTCGCCTCATGCCGACCTTTTTAGAAATACAGTATCCCCTCACCACCACCTTAAAAGCGTCCCACTCTAGCGCTCTCGAGCTCGCGGTGCCTCCGTTGGACGCAAAGTACTCCGAGATCTTATCGCCTAGGTCCGCTCTGAAAACACTGTCCTCAAGGATCTCGGGCCGTAACTTCCAGGTGGGCACCGCAGGCACCCCGGGAAACCAACGAAGGTCCAGCAGGAGGGGGTTATGATCTGATATGGTCCTGGTCAAATATTCAGACTGGACCGCTGCCGAAACCAGTTCAGGCGAGCCAAGAAATCCGTCCAGTCTAACGTGCAACTCATGGAGGCTCGAGAAGTAGGAATAGTCCCTAGTTGTGGGGTGTTGCGCCCTCCAGATATCCGTTAGACCCCAGTGAGTCTGCCAGTCACTACGACCCTTAGCCATGCGGCGAACCGGAGAATCAGGGAGGGGCGGATGCGAGCGGTCAGTGTCCACATCCACTACTGAGTTGAAATCTCCACCGAGCAGGAGGGGCCTGGATAAGAAGTGGGCCAACGAGCCCGATAACCTGGAAAGGAAGGCAGTCTGGTCTATATTGGGAGCGTACACGCAGCAAACGTTTAGGTCCCTCCCTCCCAAAGTGCCCGAAATGGCCACATATCGCCCCTCTGGATCTATCACTGTTTTCGTGACCTGGAAGGGAACCCCAGCTCGAACCCAAATCAGCGCCCCTCTGGCATACGCGGAGTACAAAGTGCAAAAGACCTGCCCCCTCCATCTACGCTGTAGCGCCGCCCCTTCCGCCTTGTTCAGATGGGTCTCCTGTAGCAGCGCCATTTGTACCCCCCTACGCACTAAATAAGCGTGGACTTTGTGACGCCTAGACATGGTATGAAACCCCCGCACGTTCCAAGTAATACATTTCAGATTAGCAACATCAGCCATTGTCCCATATCGTTCTCGCAAAGTCTCCCCATCTGGGTCCCAACAAAGAAAAGGCATCAATCAACCCAGCACTGATGGCGGCCATTTTCCCCAACCAAAACTTAACAACCCAAGTACGAACCAAACCCCCAACCACCCTCCCTAGAACAGGACCCAAATAGCACCATCTAGTTCCCATCCAAACCATACCCTCCAAAAACCCACTGTCCCCTACTAATCCTGCGGTCGCCACCGTAGGAAGGCCTTAAGGGCCAGGTGCGGGCCGGGCGGTGGCAGTGGGCCCTCGATGCTCAGGCCACCAGGACTAAGGCAAGCCCAAAACAGTGCCAAAAACCCTCGGGGCAAAAAACAAGGCACCCCACCCCCCCTTCCCCGGGAGTCAGCATCAATCGTCGGCACCAGCCACCCCCGTGCCGGGCCCCCACCCAAAATGAAGTAGCTCACCCCGTTAACCCTGTCCATCCAGAAGGTCCTCCACCGATTTCAGTGTGATCACCGGCGTATGGACGCTATCAGTCACCGATTCCTCGGAGTCCGTTGGTACCCCCTCGTCACCAGGGTCCGCTTCCTCTTCAATGGCATCGTCCCGTGAGCCAGACAGCGCAGATAACACCTCTAGCACTCCCTTCCGCTCCGTCGATGTCTCCGCAGTTGAGGGTCCGCCTGAGCGGCCATGGCGACTCCGAATCCTTTTGGACCGCCGTCTCTGCTCCGGCTCCGCCGCCAGCTGAGATGAGGAGCCAAAGCCATCCTTCCCTGCTCTATAGAGTTCAAGCCAGTTACAGACATCCTCTGGGGTATCAAAGAATTGAGTCTTGTCATCAACAATTATGCGGAGCCTTGCAGGAAATAGGAGCGAGTATTGGATGCCCTCGCTCCGGAGCTCGCGCTTGACCGCCAGGAAGGAAAACCGTCTGCGTTGAGTTTCATAGGTGTAATCCGGGAAGATGTTCACCTGGCTGTTCGCCACTTTGAATGGACCATTATGTCTGGCGGCATTGAGGATGAGGTCTCTGTCCCGAAAGTGCAATAACCGTGCCACCACCGGTCGCGGGGCACGTCCCTGTTGCGGTGGCCTCGCTGGGACTCTATGGGCACGCTCCAGGGTGTAGAAGGAGGATAGACCCTCCGGGGCCACCGTGTCTCGGAGCCCGGCTTCCAAGTATGCCACCATGTCGCCATCCTCAATCTTTTCCGGCAGGCCCGCCACACGAATGTTGTTTCGCCTGTTACGGCCTTCCGCATCCTCCGCTCTCTGCTCCAGGGCCGTAATCCGGGACAGGGCATCCTTCATAGTCGCGGCCAAGGTTCGCTGCGCCGGCTCCAAGGTTTTCACCGAGCCCTCCACTTCCTTGACCCTGTCCGAAAGTTTGCCGTGATCCGCTCTAAGGAGGCCTAGGCTTGTCGCTACCTGGGCAATGCCCTGCTGGAGGGCCGAGCGCGTGGTCGCAATCGCCTCCAAGACGCGGTCAAATTGCTGCTGCATTGATGCACCACCAGAACTCTCCGGGTCCACACGTTCCTCTTTGTCCTGGGTCTCCGAGTCTGAGGCGGCCGGGGTAGTCCCCTTGGCTCCCCTAGGTTTCCCCATGTCGCCGGGAGCACACAGTGCGGATCCAGGAGCAGGCGCCCCCGAGTGCAGGCGCCGGCTATGACTCTCCCGGTTGCTGGGCCTCAGGTCGAGTGCCGGAGATCCCCGTCTCCAGGGCCTGTTGGACCTTCTCAGCTTCGGCTCGCGCCACCACCACGTCGTCTGAGGGCACCGAGGAGGAGGCGGAGACAATCGTCGCCAGGTCGGGCAGGCCCGTACGGCTGATAAAGTCCCGGAGTGAGGGTCACCAACTCCACCGGATGATTTGCGGCGCTAAAGGGTTGCGCCTCCCATGGAAGTGGGTCGGCCAGGAAAAAGTAGCCAAGTGCGGTGTAGGGAGTGGGGCTACTGTCGGGATCTCTAGGCGTCCGCGTGCGGGATCCACTATAGCGAGGGCATCTGCCCATCCAAGTACGATCCCCGTTGAAAGAGTCCGATCAGACCGATGTCCAGACCCTTACATCACTGGGAGGCGGAAAAGCAGGGGGTGCGCCACTGCTAGTGATGCTCCTCCAGTCTAATGGATCCGGCCAAGGGGACAATGAAGTCCGGGCGCCATGTTGGGTCGCACTCCGCAGTTCCACAAACTTCGATTTTCCGCCGGGTCACCACTCGTTCGGACTGCGCCAAGGGCCCCGGCAGGTCTCCGTCGGGCCGATCAACAAAATGCGGGGGTTGGGGTGCCCCGCAGCCTCCGATTTACAGGATAATCACGGGCTCAGTCTCGGAGCCGAGCTCTCAGGCGACCATCGCCATCGGCGCCCAAGCCACGCCCCCCATCCAGAAACACTGTAGACTACCAATTAGATCAGTTCCGGTGGAGCCCCAACGTGACCCGGTAGAGAAGAACTTGCTCTCCCCTCTTTGACTGATGGTTCTTGTTGCCTGTCCCTTCTGTTGTCATTTAACAGAACTTTTTGGACTGCTGAAAAGGGTTGTGTTCCGACCGCTGGTTGGTGGAGACATTTTGACTATATTCTGGACCTGCGTTGTCGCGTAATGCGTCATATGACGCGCCGCGTTAGCGCACCCGGAAGTGCTCCGGTGCGCGAGGCGCAGCTTCCCGGAAGCGATCCAGGGCGCGGCGCGCAGCGCGTAACGTAAGCATAACAGGTCATGTGACTTGTTAATAAAACTTTTCATTGGTTCATTTTACTTTTGTTTTTCTAATGATGGAAGGCTTGGTCATATGACCTAAAAATAACACTTTTTATTGCTTACGAACATTTTTCTTTCCCAAATGATGAAAGCCCCACCTTTTTTTCTCTCACTCTGACTTGTAAACCAAAGGACCCAGATGCATTTACAGTTTATCACTAACAATGTTCCAGGCTAATGTATTTTCCCGGGAAATTTACAACTGTCCTGCAAGTAAAATATTCCTATTTCGAGAAAAAGGGTGTTTCTTCGTCCCATGAGGGAGCCGTTGAACAAAAGAGGCTCGGCCTGCTGTCTTAGTCGCTGATAGGCATGAATATTGGATTCTTATCGATCACTTTATGTTGCAGGAGTGGAAAACACAACAGCCCTTGACCATTTATCTTTACTGCGTTCCTGCGTATTATACCTTTTAACCGTCATGTAATCGGGCTGCTTTATTTCACTTGCCTTTTACTGATTCGAAAACAGTGGCTATTATTCAAAACTTTACCAATCTAGGTACTACTACCATGTTTTGTTTTAAAAACCTTTATTGTGAAAATGTCAGTATACAAATACGGGCCTATAACCACGTGGGCCGGCCACGGAGCAAACTGGAATTGTATATGATGAGGGGACATTTACACTGTAGAAGAACGTACCGGGCGGGCCATTAGGTTGCAAGAACTAAGGTGTCTAACAGTTGCGGAATCGGTGGACGTACATTTTATAATTAAAGTACGACAGGGCCAGTTACAATAAAATTATCTAGATATACATTTGCGGGCAAGTTCCATGGGTGACGTTAATTCGAACTTTCAATAGTACAGTAATCAATAACACATCAGAACTTAATATCAATAGGGATGTCCAAATGTTCAATCAGTACTCGTCCCCGCCCGCAATGTGCTTCAAAACTGCATACGTATCTCGTGAAATCAAGGTTGGGCAACCAGTACACAACAAGGAGTTACGAGTCCCATTTATACCGGCGCCATTTTGGGCGAGGCCGGGCAGGTCCAGGATATAGTCAAAATGTCTCCACCAACCAGTGGTCGGACCAGAACCCCTTTCGGCAGTCCAAAAAGGTTCCGTTAAATGACAACAGAAGAGATAGGCAACAAGAACAATCAGTCAAAAGAGGAGACGCTTTCGGGAATGGGGCCCATGCCCTAGCAGGCAAGCGTCCGAGTTCCAAGGTGTCCCAGGGCCATTTTAGTGGACCAGGCCCAAATCCAAAGAGCCGGCCGACATTTTGAGAGTCCTGTTGCAGCCGCCTATCGCTGCACCGCAAGAGTGGGCGCAATTCAGCTGGATGGTGGGCGAGACGCTGTAGTCGCTAGAGCGGTCGCAACTCAGCTGGATGGCGGGTGAGGCACTGTGCCGCAATAGCGGGCGGAACTCAGCTGGATGGCGGGTGAGGCACTGTGCCGCAAGAGCGGGCGGAACTCAGCTGGATGGCGGGTGAGGCACTGTGCTGCAAGAGTGGGCGGAACTCAGCTGGACGGCGAGTGAAACGCTAAGAGGCGCCCCACTGCAGATGAGGTGCCCCCACCTGGGGAGAGGCCCGTTTGCGCCGCCTCCCCCCCGTCCGGGCACCCCATGCCATCTTTTGGCGCAGCATTGTAGGATGGCCACACCAGTGCGGCAACTTGCTGGACACCACCTTGGTGCCATCCGGATCTCGGCGCGTTGTGCTGGATTCGGCCTACTGTAGCAGCAAGTGCGGGCGCAACTCAGCTGGACGGCGAGTGAAACGCTAAGGGGCTCCCCACTGCAGATGAGGTGCCTCCACCTGGGGAGGCAGGAGAGGCCCGTTCGCGCCGCCTCCCCCCCCCCCCGGGCACCCCACGCCGTCTTTCGGCGCAGCATTGTAGGATGGCCACACCAGTGCGGCAACTTGCTGGACACCACCTCGGTGCTATCCGGATCTCGGCGCGTTGTGCTGCCTTCGGCCTACTCGCACATCGGTCCGCTACTGACGCCGCCTCACAGGCCAACGGATTTTGTAGGCTTTTTATAGCCCAAAGCCGCATAATAGGTCATGTGACTTGTTTATAAAACTTTTCAGTTTTCAGTTTTTAACGTCTTTATTTCGATTTTTCATCATAAAAGACACATATATACAGAAAAATTACATTGTCTACAATGGATACAACAAAGTCATAACGATATAAATATTTAAATGCATATAATAACCAAATCAGAAAAAAAAAACAAGACAAGATCATTAAAGGAAGACAAGTGAAGTTAAGATCTCAATTAAACATACATGTAAAGACGTCAAGAGAAATGGTAAAATCATTTGAGCATATATAAAATTAGCAGATCATCAATACTATTAAATTCATAGACCAAAAAAGCAGTCAGAGAACATGGTATACAGGTTATTTAGATCATGATTTATGAACTGATTGACTTAGACCTTATCAGCCAAGCCCACCCGAGGAATTTCGCCAATCCTATTGTTAGCCATTCAGAAGTATTCGTTTTCAAGGTGTACAATGCTTCACTACTCACTCGGGTGTTTAGTCTAGTACATACAGGTTTCAGCCACTTATTACGAGGTTCGCAATAGGCAGTACAGACAAATAAAAAATGGCCTAGTGTTTCTTCACAAACGGCACAACAGGGACAGAAACTTGACTCCAGCCTCTGCCAGCCGCTAGTAAAGGCCCTCAAGGGCAACGTGCCTACACGGAACTGATGATATAGTTTCCTATCTAATGTTTTAAGGATAACATCCCAGTATACTTCTTTATTAGGAATTACTTTGTGGAGCAAAAACTGGCCTGTCAAGTTCACTTTCTCAGAAAGTGCAACGTGTTCCGTTTTTACCATGGACCAGAAAAAAAGTTTGAATTCATCCTTAGTAGGAAAGGTTTGGGAACCCGGCTCTGACTATAGCAAAGGTAGGCCCATTTCAATAAGAGTGTTCTTAATTTGCTTTAGCCACGGTATGTCGCCTGCCCCTTGTTGCAGTCTCACATCTTGAAGCTCACGGGCAAACATGGCCAGTTCCGGGGTGGACCATATGCGTCTCCATAGTGCCACCATCCTATACTGGGCCTGATGTTTAATGGTGTGCATGCCCATGTCCATCAAAAGTGGAAGGACTGGTGTTGATGGGGGGAGACTAACTAAGTTACGAAGAAATTTATTCTGTATCCTATCCAGGACAGCCAAGTCCACACAACCCCAAATATCTGCCCCATACAATATCGCTGAGCTGATTTTAGCACTGTAGATTTTGAGCGCGGGCAGTACTCTTTTAGTCAGGGAGCGCCGCTGCTCTTTTACTAGGCAACCAGTCAAGCGGGCAAATTTCAGACAAAGTGCCGCTACTTGCTCTTTCCATTTTAACCTATAATCCAAGGTAACACCAAGATAAGTCATTACATCGACCTGTTCCAGTCTGGACCCATTCATTAAAATATTGCCCCTCAATGGCTTTTTCTTGGTCAAGACCATAAACTTGGTTTTATTAATGTTAATCTCAAGATCATTCATGTTACAAAAATCCATAAATTTGTTTATTGCAACCTGTAAACCCTTCTGTGTTTTGGCCAATATGAGAGTATCGTCTGCAAAAATTAAAAGAGGGAATTTTGTCCCACCCAGTGAAGGAGCATCAGTGGGGGTGTCTGAAAGGAACTTAACCACCTGATTAATGAAGAGCACAAATAGGGTGGGGGCCAGGACACAACCCTGCCTCACACCACGGGTCACGGGGAAGGATTCGGTAACCTGGCCCTGACGACCCCATCTGACTCTTGCAAAGTTACCCTCATGCATCTTAATGGTAAGTTCTAAAAGTGCGGAAGGAACCCCCATCCTTCTCAATGCAGCCCACATCTTCCCTCTAGGGACCAGATCAAACGCTGATTTGAGGTCCACAAATGCAGCGAAGATCTTCCCGTCTCTCAGTAACACAGTTTTCCAATAGATCATGACAAATCTTAAAATCTGATCAACTGTGCTAATGTGTGCCCTAAACCCAGCCTGCATTGGAGACAGGATATCTACTTCTATCATCCACATGTGAATTTTCCCCAACAACATTCTGGCTATTACTTTTTGAAGGGCGTCGATGAGGCTGATGGGGCGGTAATTTCCCGCATCAGATCTATCCCCTTTTTTATGCACTGGCAAAATCTCAGCCCCTTTCCAGGAGTTTGGGATCCTAGTGCCCCTAGCTATAGCGTTTGCTAAAATTAATATATACGGGACCCAGTGTTTTTGATCATATTTGAAGAGGTCCGCAGGGATACAGTCCATACCGGGGGCTTTGCCATTCTGCACTTGTTTAAGAGCAGAAATAGCTTCGGTTTCGGTAAAAACAACGTGATCAAATGAGGACAATTCAGGCTGCACACTGGCATCTTCCCTAATGGTGGTAAGGGAGATCCGTTCCGTGTGGCTGAACTGCGCCTCATAATGTTTGACCCATTGCTCTGCAGGGACGTGGTTTACCGGAGTATGTAATTCCCCCGATTCTCCCCATTTCACAACCTCCCAAAATCTTTGTTGGTTAGATGAGGTACTTGCCTGGTACAAGTCTAACCAACGCTGGTCATCCCATTTGGTTTTTGCCTCTTTTAATGCCTTCTTATAATTCACCCTAGCTATCCTTATGTCCGCACATGATTTGGATTTGATGGCACTTAACAGAGAGCTGTGGGCAATACTACAGGTCTTATCGTACCATTTCAGCCTAGGATGTGCTTGGGCTTTATTACTTCCTCCCTTAACAGTTTTGATAAAAAAAGACTTAATTTTATTAAAAAGAGTCTCATGAATTGTCCCAATTTGGTCGAGTGGAGTACCAGCCTCAAGTATGGGTGCCATCTGTTTTGTGGCCGCTAAGACCTCCATGGCAATCCTGCTAATAGTAGCAGTGTTGTCTTGGAGCCCAGCCCATTTTACCCTTCTGCAGTCATTTGTAAGGCCAGCATCTGCAGTTTCAATGTTTGTAACAGGGTTCATACGGAGACCCTCAGATACTGATAATGATATCACCAGGGGATTATGATCACTCTCAGATCTACTGACTACTTCCATGTCCACCAACTTTTCATTGGTTCATTTTACTTTTGGTTTCCTAATGATGGAAGGCTTGATAATATGACCTAAAAATAACACTTTTCATTGGATTGAAACATTTTTTTTCCCAAATGATGAAAGCCCCACCTTTTTTTTTCTCACTCGGCAGTCCAAAAAGGTTCCGTTAGATGACAACAGAGGGGACAGGCAACAAGAACCATCAGTCAAAAGAGGGGAGGGCAAGTTCTACCCTACCGGGTCATGTTGGGGCTCCACCGGAAGTCATCGAATTGGTAGTCTACAGTGTTTCTGGATGTTTCAGACTGAAGCTGGCGTCAGCATGAGAGCACCACCATCTCGTAGCTCTGTCGTGGCCATTCCGCAAGCAATCATGGCAGCCGCTCCCCACCGGAAGCCTGCGGGAGTCGGGGGCCCCGATGACTTTTGTAGAATCTTCAAGGCTGAGGGGACGCTTTCGGGAATGGGGCCCAAGCCCTAGCAGGCAAATGTCTGAGTTCAAATGTGTCCCAGGGCCATTTTAGTGGACCAGGCTCAAATCCGAAGAGCCGGCCGCCATTTTAAGACTCCTGTGGCAGCCGCCTATCGCTGCACCGCAAGAGTGGGCGCAATTCAACTGGATGGAGGGCGAGACACTGTGCCGCAAGAGCGGGCGCAACTCAGCTGAATGGCGGATGAGGCACAGTGCCGCAAAAGCGGGTGCTAAACAGCTGAATGGCGACTGAAACGCTAAAGGGCGCCCCACTGCAGCAGAGGAGCCTCCACCTGGGGAGGCGGGGGAGGCCCGATCGCGCCGCCTCCCCCCCCCCCCGGGGCGCCCCACACCGTTTTTCGGCGCAGCATTGTAGGATGGCCAGACCAGTGCGGCAACTTACTGGACACCACCTGGGTGCCGTCCGGATCTCGGCGCGTTGTGCTGCCTTCGGCCTATTCGCACAACGGACCGCTACTGACGCCACCTCACAGGCCGACGGTTTTTGCCGACTAAAAGATAGACCAAAGCAGCCCATTGTTGCTTTGAGATGGATGTTGCAGCAGGCTGCCATGTAAATAGTTGTTTAAAACATTTTTTTTTAATGTGTTTACTTTGTTGGAGCGTTGTATATATTTATAAGTTATTAAAGTGTTATAATCCTACTACTTTGTTGGAGTGCTATGTATTTTTAATGTGACACATAATTGTGAAGACTTTAAAGTACAAAAAGGCATCCCTGGAATCTTCCGCTTCAGGCTCGGTCCCACACACCCTTACAGTGAGAATCCCCTCCCCAATCAAAATACAGGATCGTTATCAGATAGTAGGAACGCGTGTGGTGTGACGGATCTCATGGGGTGGGGGCCTTGATCTACTGTAACTCCTTTGAAGAGGGGTGATTCTTTACAGTTGGGGCCATAAACTACATCCGCAGGGCTAGGTGATAGCCTGGGACCGGCCTGGACAATCAGACACAGAGGAAGAGGAGTGTCAGAGGGTGCGGTAGTGAATAGGGTGAAAGGGAGGTGTCGGGCAGGCACAGGGTGTGATTCTCAGGGAAGAGCAGTGCAGATGGGGGGAGGTTTATGGCCCATGCATGAGAGAGAGAGCGGGGGTGACCAGTGCATGGGGGAGATGCTTGCGAGGGTGGGGAGCCATGCTGAGGATCGGCGGCGAGCAGAGAGTGGGTCTGGTCAAGGCATCTAAAATGGCTGCCGTGCACGACAAAAGGTTGGCATTGGAAAAAAGGCAAGATGGCGCAGACAATGTTTATCAATACGGATTAATTTATAACAATTATTTTTAACAATATATTTACTCGCAGTGACAAAATGGCGGTCAACACTTCCTGATTTCCTTCGAATCGAACGTTAACAGACGTCACGCAGCAAAAAAAACGCTCACGCGCAGCCGCTGGAAGACATGTATCAACATATATGAGCATCCTCAGCCACCCTCAGAAAACATAGGGGTCAGGATACGTCTCCCGTACCCCCTTATACCCATTTCTCACATTGTTTTTCCTCCATCTTGTAATTTATTTAAAACGAAACACAAAATGGCGAATTCCCGTTTCGCGACCCGGTTCCCAAACCGGGAAGCGCTTCTACCGCGAAAAATCAATTTTTTTTTATTTGCCCCACGGGACCCTTTAATAACCCCAACATCATTCCTAGGGGGTCAAGAGGGATCTACCTTGCCCCCTTTCATTAAATTCCCCCTTCGTTTTTCTAATCCTCTTGTCTCTCGATCCTACCGAGAGACAAGATGGCGGCCGTTCCGGACTGTTTAGAATGTTGACAGACACCGGAGATCCAATCAGCTATGCTTCGCAAAGTTCCATTAGGCGAAAAGTACGCGAACCGGAGCGCTACCCGGACGCTGTCACAGATATATCTGTTTTTTAAAACGTTAATTTCTCAAAATCCACTGGAGCACATATATTGAGACCTAGCAAAGGCACATCGGGCTAACAGTGCCTACAATTTTGCCAAGTTTCGTGCAAATCCATTCAGCCGTTCGCGCTAAAAGTGAGGCCAACCGCCCTATGGAAAAATGAATGGGAAAAATGCGTTTTGGGACCCCCCTTTTTTCTCGGCCCCCCCTTGACGAAACCTCCCCCAAAGTTTCAGGGGCTGCTCAGAAACAAAATGTGCCATTTTTCTGAAAATTTCAGCCGATTCCGTCCACAAACGCCAAAGTTATTAGAGATAGAATTTTCAAAAGTCCCCTAGAGAAAAAATCCTAACTATATATACCTACTGGCGACCGCCAGTAGGTAATATATATATATATATATATATATATATATATATATATATATATATATATATATATATATATATATATATATATACATATATATATATATATATATATATATATATATATATATATATATATATATATATATATATATATATATATATATATATATATATATATATATATATATATATATATATATATATATATATATATATATTTCGCTCCATAGTCCACCTTAAGGCACAGCTGCACTCTTCACGACAGGTTGCATGACGCACGGAAGTAGGTCCATGTCAAATATCAACGCTCCAGTTTCAAAGAAACTTGCTGCACTTGCGGCGTCCCTTTTAAAATAACTTTATTTGCAAGGATGCGTTTCGCTGTGTGCCTTCTTCTGCTTGCTTCATAAATAAAACGTCACTGGCATGATTGTGCTTTTAAGTTCATACCTGGACCTTCATTGGTCCCTGCACAGAAACAGGATAGAGGATTAGACGATTAGACTCGTCGTGAAAAGTGCAGCTGCGCCTTAAGGTGGACTATGGAGCGAAGTATTATTTACATGGTGTTCTTCACCACCTGGAGGGAATCCTGGCATGAAACGTCGATATTGTCGACAGGCATACAGACTGTTGGAGTTACGGCTACCTTCCGACTCCTGCATGACGTGCTGAGAACCTTAACAGTTTGATGAGGGGTCCTGCTAGATAACCGTCACCCGGGCATAAAGAGCCAGTACAGGAGGATGTGTGTGTGTGCTGCGGAGGTGCCCATCTGGTGGTGCAATATGAAAAAGAACTTTGACATTGGCATACAGTTAAAGAACTACATATTGAAAATGCCGAAGTACGCCGATGATATGTAAAATCTGAAATGGGGCATTGCCATTGGCCCATGATCGTCTAATCCTCTCTCCTGTTTCTGTGCAGGGACCAATGAAGATCCAGGTATGAACTGAAAAGCACTATCATGCCGGTGACATTTTATTTCTTTGTGCAAGCATAAGAAGAGTGCAACAAATTTCTTTGAAACTGGAGGTTGAGTTTTAGGTGTGCGAAGGGCGTCTGACGAAGGCACACCTATGCCGAAATGCATTATGCCCTGCATTCAACTTTAAAGAATCTTTCAAAGGCCAGCTGTGTCCTCTGATCTCTTCCTACTTGGAGTGTTCGTTGGTTGATATATATATATATATATATATATATATATATATATATATATATATATATATATATATATATATATATATATATATATATATATATATATATATATATATATATATATATATATATATATATATATATATATATATATATATATATATGTATATATATGTATATATATATATATATATATATATATATATATTCCAAAAGGCACAAAGTCAATGAAGTACGCTCTCAGGGCAAAAACAGGCAAACACCGAAGATATCTTTAGTGCTGTTTATTCCACAACGCGTTTCGCCGTGAAGACGGCTTGATCACGTGGAAAACAAATTGCAAAGCCATTGGTTATATCTATTAACATCATAGACATAGAAATGAGACTGAACATAATTACGTGTTTTGATTAGACTCTAAATGCATTTCACGTACTGAATACAACATGTATGTCTTCAAATCGATATTTGTCACGTAGTATGGAACATCCCCAAAATTGTAAGAAACAAATGTGCCAATAAAAATTATTATTATTTGCTTCAACAACACGATAGAAAACAAAGTTGTAAACAAGATGTCATTGTATGGATAACTCGTGGAACATGACACAGAGTCCTAATGTGCTGGAAACATGGCGTTTCTAAATTGGGGAGCGTACCATATCTGCTAAGTGATGTATCACCAGAGAATGAAACCCGAAGTCAGAAAGTGGTAGTGACATCGGGATAAACTCCTAGGGCCAGGGAGTAAAGGGTTGGACCTAGATCACGTCTGTATCGCCTCATCAAAGTACATAGGTATTCGCAAGTGCTCGAATAAAGTGTAAATGTCTACCATACAGTCTTTGCAAACCATGCAGTGCCTTTGTGCTCAAAAAAGGTGGAGAAGGGGAGGGGTCCCGTGAGGTGAAGTGCCAGTGGAGTGGGCCCCTTCTTGCGTGTTCCTAAAAGAACAAAACAAATATGTAAATTAATACAGGTTTAAAATCAGATGAAATACATTTTCTATACCTATGTAATAATACATAGGACTGAACACAAGAATAAGGTATGGAGGAAAAATAAGTTAATTATCAGCATGAAAGACAAACATAAACTGACATCAGCTATGGTAAATTACGAATCTTTAAGGTGTACTGCTAATTCCTCATCCTGGTTGAGGCCTCCCGGATCCTTGCACTGGAAGTCTATGATTAGTCTCAACTCCCTCTGTCGCAATTTGAGAATCCTGTTACCCCCTCTAGGATTTTTGGGTACCTGTTCCAAAATTGTATAGCTAAGGTACTTGGCATTGGAAAAGTGTTGTTCCTTGAAGTGCCTAGCCACAGGGTATTTGGGATCAAAATTTGTGATTGCTCTGGTATGTTCCAGGATCCGCTTCTTTGCCATGCATGTGGTGCTGCCTATGTACCATTTGCCACACGGGCACACTATTGCATAAACGACAAAGGTAGAGCTACATGTGAGGAAGGACTTGATTTTCTTATTTATGCCATTATAGGTGACTTCTTTGCATGATTTGCTGTTGGCACAGGCCTTACAGTGGCCACATGGAAAAAAGCCATTTTTCCATGTGGCCACTGTAAGGCCTGTGCCAACAGCAAATCATGCAAAGAAGTCACCTATAATGGCATAAATAAGAAAATCAAGTCCTTCCTCACATGTAGCTCTACCTTTGTCGTTTATGCAATAGTGTGCCCGTGTGGCAAATGGTACATAGGCAGCACCACATGCATGGCAAAGAAGCGGATCCTGGAACATACCAGAGCAATCACAAATTTTGATCCCAAATACCCTGTGGCTAGGCACTTCAAGGAACAACACTTTTCCAATGCCAAGTACCTTAGCTATACAATTTTGGAACAGGTACCCAAAAATCCTAGAGGGGGTAACAGGATTCTCAAATTGCGACAGAGGGAGTCGAGACTAATCATAGACTTCCAGTGCAAGGATCCGGGAGGCCTCAACCAGGATGAGGAATTAGCAGTACACCTTAAAGATTCGTAATTTACCATAGCTGATGTCAGTTTATGTTTGTCTTTCATGCTGATAATTAACTTATTTTTCCTCCATACCTTATTCTTGTGTTCAGTCCTATGTATTATTACATAGGTATAGAAAATGTATTTCATCTGATTTTAAACCTGTATTAATTTACATATTTGTTTTGTTCTTTTAGGAACACGCGAGAAGGGGCCCACTCCACTGGCACTTCACCTCACGGGACCCCTCCCCTTCTCCACCTTTTTTGAGCACAAAGGCACTGCATGGTTTGCAAAGACTGTATGGTAGACATTTACACTTTATTCGAGCACTTGCGAATACCTATGTACTTTGATGAGGCGATACAGACGTGATCTAGGTCCAACCCTTTACTCCCTGGCCCTAGGAGTTTATCCCGATGTCACTACCACTTTCTGACTTCGGGTTTCATTCTCTGGTGATACATCACTTAGCAGATATGGTACGCTCCCCAATTTAGAAACGCCATGTTTCCAGCACATTAGGACTCTGTGTCATGTTCCACGAGTTATCCATACAATGACATCTTGTTTACAACTTTGTTTTCTATCGTGTTGTTGAAGCAAATAATAATAATTTTTATTGGCACATTTGTTTCTTACAATTTTGGGGATGTTCCATACTACGTGACAAATATCGATTTGAAGACATACATGTTGTATTCAGTACGTGAAATGCATTTAGAGTCTAATCAAAACACGTAATTATGTTCAGTCTCATTTCTATGTCTATGATGTTAATAGATATAACCAATGGCTTTGCAATTTGTTTTCCACGTGATCAAGCCGTCTTCACGGCGAAACGCGTTGTGGAATAAACAGCACTAAAGATATCTTCGGTGTTTGCCTGTTTTTGCCCTGAGAGCGTACTTCATTGACTTTGTGCCTTTTGGAATTGATTCGAGTCGGCTTCACTCCGCCGACACGTACGCCACCTTCCACGGGTCACCTGGGGTCCAGAAGGAGTTTTCTGTTGAACTAATATATATATATATATATATATATATATATATATATATATATATATATATTCACTGAAAAAACCATAGGTTTCACACAAGTTATAGTTAGCTGGAAATTTTACTAACATAAAACCATTGAAATTCCACGTTATAGTTAGTTGGACTCACTATAACTTGCGCGTGCAATGCACTGCTGATGACGTCACATATTACATCACTCATGACATGGTCAGTGACATCACTCATGACATCACTGATGACACCATCCAGTGAATGTGTGTCTTTCTGAAAAATAAATATGTTTTATATATGTATATGTAAAGGTCGATGGAAGAATAAATGTTTAAATAAGTGTCTAAAAAGATATTTTAAAAAAAAAATTGATTGCTTAACTGGCTTATTAAGTGTATCTTAGTGAATACATATATTAGTGAGTAATGTTTAAATATTTAAATATATGTATCAGTGTTTCACTTTGTGTATAAGTGGCTGTATGGGTTGGTGAGTAGCTACATGTGTGTGTATATGGGTTATTAGATGTTTTTTTAGTATCAGTATGAGTGTCAGTATGGTTTGGTGGGGGTATTACTTAGCACATAGATGCATCAATGATTGACTCACTGTTTGTATGTGTTTAAAAGACAGCATATTTGCAGGACTGTATGGGTGGATGAGTGTGTATATGTGTGTGTTAGTGAGTGAATGGCTGTCTCACTAGTGTCTTTATCAGTAACAAGATATGTTTTAATCTAGTTTTTGTGAGTATTGATGTATATAAGTGAGTACATGAGAGAGTGAGAGATTGTAAGAGTTCCTTTTTTAATAAGTATGTGTTTCTATAAGTGATTGTTTAAGTGAATAAGTATGTGTAAGTTTCCTTAGAAGTAAGGTAGTAGTTTGTGTATAGTTGTATATGCAAATAAATGGATGTTCAATAGTTTATTTGCATGTGTGAGTAACCTTTGGATGACTGTCGGTGTATAACAGGATGTATAGGTGTATCACTACATATGATGAGTGAGTATATGTATGAGTGACTATATAGAACTGTTGGTGAATGAGTGGATGTGTATATAGATGGTGTAATTTCTGAATTGATTGTTGTAACTTGTATGGGTATCTCAATTTTTTTGAAAATGTTAGTTTCTATTTTTGAATATGTGTTTCAAGGGTTACATTACACTGAAAGGAGGTCTGTCACTCTGTCACAAGGATGGTGTCATCAGTGATGTCATGAGTGATTTCACTGACCATGTCATGAGTGATGTAATATGTGACGTCATCAGCAGATTCGTCAAGTGGGGGCTGAGATAAAAGGGGGGTCCCAAAACGTGTTTTCCCCATGTTATTTTCCATAGGATGTTTAGACACGGCTACAGCTGAATGGATTTATAAGAAATTTGGTAGAAAGGTAGAGTCCGGCTCGCAGATTACGCTTTTCTTTGAATGGTGTAAATCTGTTCAGTAGTTGCTCAGAAAAGTAACTTTGAAAAAATATATATTGGGCTACATTGGGCTATATATATGTTAGAGCCCAAATGTAGCCCAATGTAGCCCAATGTATCCCAAAGATGGCCACCAGAGACAAAAAAAACAAATGTAGCCCAAATATCAGCCAGATGTAGCCTAACTATAGCCCAATGACAGAATGTCCCAGAGTGTTCTAAAGAACAACTAGAGTGCTAACAGTCTTACTTATGGCAAAAGTATGGCACACCTGAAGGTATCTTGATTCGAATAAAGTGTTAACACTTAAAACATTTAATTTGCAAAGGAACAACATGAGGGAGTTCATTTTGCCATAGAAATTATGATTAGTGTTGAAGAAAGAAAAATTAGAGCACATTTTGAGTGACTTCTCAAATCCTCTTATATTTCATTAAAAAAAGTCTGATATGCAGTCTCCCAAGATGGCCACCAGAGACAAAAGGTCCCTAATGTAGCCCAAATATCAGCCAGATGTAGCCCAAATATAGCCCAAAGACAGTAGTTAGGACCTAGTTTCCATAGGAAATCCGCAACATTCTATTGAGAATAACTTTGGCGCCGGTGGACGAATCCTTGCGAATTTCTCAAAGATGATGGCCTGCTCCGCTCTGTTCCTTCCCTGAAAGTTTGGGGGGGATTTGTCAAATGGGGGCTGAAATAAAAAAGGGGGGTCCCAAAACGTGTTTTCCCCATGTTATTTTCCATAGGACGTTTAGACACGGCTACAGCTCGAATGGCTGAATGGATTTATAAGAAATTTGGTAGAAAGGTAGAGTCCGGCTCGCAGATTACGCTTTTCTTTTAATGGTGTAAATCTGTTCAGTAGTTGCTGAGAAAATTACCTTTGAAAAAATATATATTGGGCTACATTGGGCTATATATATGTTAGAGCCCAAATGTAGCCCAATGTAGCCCAAAGATGGCCACCAGAGACAAAAAAAACAAATGTAGCCCAAATATCAGCCAGATGTAGCCCAACTATAGCCCAATAACAGAATGTCCCAGAGTGTTCTAAAGAACAACTAGAGCGCTAACAGTCTTACTTATGACAAAAGTATGGCACACCTGAAGTCATCTTGATTGGAATAAAGTGTTAACACTTCAAACATTCATATCTGAAATAACATCACTGATAAAATCACTGATGACATCATCCTTGTAAAAGAGTGGTAGACCTCCTCTCAGCGTAAGATCACCTTTGATACACACATTCAAAAATAGAAGATAAAATGTTTAAAGCATGAGTGATGTAATATATGACGTCAAAATGATTGTTATCGAATTTGAAGTATTATAATATGATGGACTGAATCGATTGATTTGAGAAGGGACATTAGCCGATCCACGGCTGAATTATCTTCCATCATATGGAATATGTATATAAAATGTACCACAATTCGGACACGGCCACTGCCCATCTATGGGCTGAATCTTGATTACAGGTGTAATAAGGATCTGCATTAAGAACACAGTTACCACTGTAAGATGGCCGCCCCTATTTCATTTGTGGTGAAGTCTCCTTCTCTATGTCAATGTCCAAAATGATGTGGGTTTGGCGTTTAAAAAACATGTCGACACTAAGCGCAGTGTAACACACACTGGCGAAGGCAGCACGCCGAAACGCGTCTGTGTGTGCCCCTCCACTTAATAAAATCTAGCGTGTTTGAAACTATTTGCCCTCCGAGTGCTGTCTTATCCTTTCGTTGGAGCTGTGGAAGGATTTGGAGCGTTATATATATATATATATATATATATATATATATATATATATATATATATATATATATATATATATATATATATATATATATATATATATATATATATTACCTACTGGCGGTCGCCAGTAGGTAGTTATAGTTAGGATTTTTTTCAATGTTAAATCTCAAAATTCTATTTGGAATAACTTTGGCACCGGTTGACGAATCTGCCTGAAAATTTCCTGAAAATGACCTCGTCGAGCTCCGGTTCTTCCTTGAAAGTTTGGGGGGGATACGTCAAGCGGGGGCCGAGATAAAAGGGGGGTCCCAAAACGCGTTTTCCCCATGTTACTTTCCATAGGGCGGTCGATTTCACTTTTAGCTCGAACGGCTGAATGGATTTCCATCAAACTTGGCAAAATTGTAGGGACTGGTAGCCCGATGTGCCTTTGCTATGTCTCAAGATATGTGCTCCAGTGGATTTTGAGTAATTTAGGTTAAAAAAAATATATATATCTGTAGGCGCTCTCCGGTGCGCGCACCCGAGTGCGCTCCTGGCGCGACACGCGACTTGTGCGCAGAAAGCTGATTGGCTCTTGGGTGTCTGTAAACATTCTAAACAGTCTGGAGCGGCCGCCATCTTGTGTCTCGGTAAAATCGAGACACAAGGGGTTTGAAAAAAAAAGGGGCAAATGACCATAAGGGGGAAGAGTAGACCCTCTCTGACCCCCTAGGTTTGATGTGGGGGCTAAAATAGGGTCCTGCGGGGCATTACATTTTTTATTTTTTTTTTCGTTTTGCACGGGGGAAGCGCATGGTACGCTCACCGGGAAGCGAAGCACGGGGAAAATCCAGGACCATATTTATGAAGGCCTTGCGCTGCCAGTTTTGCGCCGCCTGTGCGTCAATTTTTGTGACGCACCAGCGGTGTAAAAAAATGCGCATTGTTACGCTATATTTAAAAAGTGACGCATCTATCTAGATGCGTCACTTTTTAAATATAGTGCAACGAGGCACATTTTTTTACACTGCTGGTGCGATGCGTCACTTTTCTGTGCGCACTCCTTATGACATTCCAGATGTGTCATATTTAATGTATGACGAATCATGTTGCAAGGAGTTACAGATACGTCAGTATTTCTGACATATCTGTAAACATAAAACAAACAGCGCAAGATTTTGACGCAAAATCATCCTAAAAGTGACGCAGAGAAATCTCATAGATTTCAGTACGTCGTTATTACCAAGCTTTTTGCGGGGGAATGCCCCCTCTGCATACATTATACCTGACGCAGATATAATGTGGCGCAGAGTTTTAAAAAGTGACCCATGTACCTAGATGCGTCACTTTTTAAAAATAGCGTCAGGTATAATGCATGCAGAGGGGGTGTTCCCCCGCAAAAAGCTTGGTAATAACGACGCAGTGAAATCTTTGAGATTTCACTGCGTCACTTTTAGGATGCTGTTGCGTCAAAATCTTGCGCCTGCTTCACAGCAGACCTTTCACATGGTGCTTTTTCCATGTGAAAGGACACATTACTGGAGTTGCGTCACTTTTGTGACGCACTCCAGCAATGCGTTACTTGGAATGTCATAAGGAGTGCGCACAGAAAAGTGTCGCATCGCACCAGTGGTGTAAAAAAATGCGCCTCGTTGCTCTATATTTAAAAAGTGACGCATCTAGGTAGATGGGTCACTTTTTAAAATCAAGCGCCACATTATATCTGCGTCAGGTATAATGCATGCAGAGGGGGTGTTCCCCGCAAAAAGCTTTGTAATAGCGACGCAGTGAAGTCTTTGAGATTTCACTGCGTCACTTTTAGGATGCTGTTGCGTCAAAATCTTGCGCTTGCTTCACAGCAGACCTTTCACATGGTGCTTTTTCCATGTGAAAGGACACATTACTGGAGTTGCGTCACTTTTGTGACGCACTCCAGCAATGCGTTACTTTTGTGTTTACAGATACGTCAGAAATACTGACATATCTGTAACTCCTTGCGAATTGATTAGTCATATATTAAATATGACATATCTGGAATGTCATAAGGAGTGCGTCCAGAAAAGTGATGCATCGCTGTTTTCACGTAGCGATGCGTCACTTTTCAGAAATGAGGCCTCCAGTTTATTCACTGTGTCACCTCTACGACCCTTTCTTGCGTCAATACGTCCCTTTTGCATACATTACACCTGACGTAGGAATAATGTGGCACAGGGGTTTACAAAGTGATGTATTTACCAAGAAACGCCACTTTGTAAATATGAATAAATAAGGTGCATTTTTTATTGGAATGTTGTGTCACAAAAAGTGATGCTTTGGTGGCGTTAAAGTGACGCATGGCTTCATAAATGAAGCCTTCTACCTTCAACTCCAGCAATGCATCTTTTCTTAAAAGGACACATTACTGGAGTTGCGTCACTTTTGTGACGCACTCCAGCAATGCGTTACTTTAGTGTTTACAGATACGTCAGAAATACTGACATATCTGTAAATCCTTGCGACATGATTCCTCATACATTAAATATGACATATCTGGAATGTCATAAGGAGTGCGCACAGAAAAGTGACGCATTGTACCAGTGGTGTAAAAAAATGCGCCTCGTTGCGCTATATTTAAAAAGTGACGCATCTAGGTAGATGGGTCACTTTTTAAAATCCTGCGCCACATTATATCTGCGTCAGGTATAATGCATGCAGAGGGGGTGTTCCCCCGCAAAAAGCTTTGTAATAGCGACGCAGTGAAATCTTTGAGATTTCAGTGCGTCACTTTTAGGATGCTGTTGCGTCAAAATCTTGCGCCTGCTTCACAGCAGACCTTTCACATGGTGCTTTTTCCATGTGAAAGGACACATTACTGGAGTTGCGTCACTTTTGTGACGCACTCCAGCAATGCGTTACTTTTGTGTTTACAGATACGTCAGAAATACTGACATATCTGTAACTCCTTGCGAATTGATTAGTCATATATTAAATATGACATATCTGGAATGTCATAAGGAGTGCGTCCAGAAAAGTGACGCATCGCTGTTTTCACGTAGCGATGCGTCACTTTTCAGAAATGAGGCCTCCAGTTCATTCACTGTGTCACCTCTACGACCCTTTCTTGCGTCAATACGTCCCTTTTGCATACATTACACCTGACGTAGGAATAATGTGCAAACAAAACAAGTGATGGACCGAATGTGGATCAATGTCACACATTCACCCCAGTCCAAAGATCTGGGCCCAAATCCATCGTTTTTTTGCACTCCACACCACCCTGGGTTAGACAATGGCGATATGCAAATCAGCTCTGACCCTGTGCCCCATGGGAACAGTCCAGTCCGAACTACAAAAGCCATGTCCTTCCCAGAACGGAATCAAGCATCCGAGGACCGGACCGGTTTCGAGGTAACACCTCTCATCAGCCCGGCTAGCTTGACTCCAGTGGTGTGGAGTGCCTGGGACCCACGTCTGAGCATCCCCAGCGCACTTATGGCGGAATTTGCAAACAAAACAAGTGATGGACCGAATGTGGATCAATGTCACACATTCACCCCAGTCCAAAGATCTGGGCCCAAATCCATCGTTTTTTTGCACTCCACACCACCCTGGGTTAGACAATGGCGATATGCAAATCAGCTCTGACCCTGTGCCCCATGGGAACAGTCCAGTCCGAACTACAAAAGCCATGTCCTTCCCAGAATGGAATCAAGCATCCGAGGACCGGACCGGTTTCGAGGTAACAATGAATAATGTGGCACAGGGGTTTACAAAGTGATGTATTTACCAAGAAACGCCACTTTGTAAATATGAATAAATAAGGTGCATTTTTTATTGGAATGTTGTGTCACAAAAAGTGATGCTTTGGTGGCGTTAAAGTGACGCATGGCTTCATAAATGAAGCCTTCTACCTTCAACTCCAGCAATGCATCTTTTCTTATCCTTCAACACTCCTGTTCTTTTTCAACATTTTCATTGAATATCAACATTCCCCATATTCACTCTTCTTCTCATAACTTTCTTTTCTAACACTCACCTTCTTTCATTCCTCCTACTTCACTTCTTTTTTCCTCTCATACCTTTCTGTTCTTTCTTACTCATTCTCCTTTGAATTATCAATGCACTATATTTCACTTACTCTTCCTTTTTTTAAGAATATAGCTCTTTGATGAGAATTGGAGGTAGTCCTGAAAAGAACTTTTGGTTTTCTTCTTTTAACTGAACAGGAACAAAAACAGGGAATGGAAACTGCTCAACAGGAGCAAAAAGAAAACAAAGAAATTAGGGGTGGGAAGGGCAGCGATGGTTCTCCAATGCTCGAACCATGAGCTGGACACTTTGCTCCCCATAGGTGAGGAGTTGATTGCAGTATCTGCATCTGAGGACACCATGGTTAAAAGCAGGTTGTATGTTTGGCACCTGCTCCTGCGATTGCTCTCTCCCAGAAGAAGTTGCTCCTCCGGTTGATGTAGAGGCCCCATCTCTGGGAACCTCTTGTGTCAGAGCCCTGACACTTTCCCGGGCAAACTTCTGGGGGTGCCTCCTCTCCACATGTCGGATCATCGTAAAGTTCCCAAAAGAGTACTTTTTTTGGGGTCACCCCGTGACAGGACCTGTTTGCAGATCCTGCACTCCACTTTTGGTGCATTCACCTTCTTCTGGTCAGCTGGAATCTTAAAAAATTTCCATATGAAATGTTCCTTCACCTTTGGGGTAGGAGGCTCTTCATTGATGAACTCAGGTTCATCCTCACTGCTGGATTCTCTGGCAGCCATGGTAAATCACAAAAGATCCAGGTACAAAAAACAGGTCTTTCAGTCACAAAAGTGAAAGAAGAAGTGAAGGAAATGGGTGGGGATTTCATTCATTGTAAAAAAAACTGTTAGCAACCAATGAAAAGTGTTATTTTAGGGTCACATGACCCGACGCGTTTACGCTGCGCGCTCCGGAGCACTTCCGGGTGCGTTTACGCAGCGCGATCGTAGGCGCTTCCGGGGCGCAAACGTGGCGCGATCGAAGGCGCTTCTGGGTGCTTTTACGCGGCGCGAACGTAGGCGCTTCCGAGGGCACTTACGTTGCGCGCCGAAGTGACGTCATCAAACTTTTACAGAAATGCATAATCATTTTCCTTATAAAAAAAAACTGATTTTATTTGTATGGTACGAAATGTTTTGCATTATTATTAACTTTTCATTCATATTTTTTTTCACGAACGACAGTAGCGCTCTGGGTGCGCTTTCACGAGAGCTCACCGGAAAGCTTACCGGAGAGCTTAGCTGAAAGCTTCCCTGAGCGCGCACCCAGAGCGCAAAAAAAAAAAATTATATAAAAAAAAATGAATACTTACAAAAAAACAGCAAATTGTAAAAAAAAAAAATAGTTAGAAACTCGATATAGAAAGGAATTAGCATTTGAAAAACCTATGAAATTCACTGAAAAAACCATAGGTTTCACACCAGTTATAGTTAGGAATTAGTATTTAAAAAACCTATTAAATTCACTGAAAAAACCATAGGTTTCACACCAGTTATAGTTAGCTGGAAATTTTACTGATATAAAACCATTGAAATTCCCACGTTATAGTTAGTCGGACTCACTATAACTTGCGCGTGCAATGCACTGCTGATGACATCACATATTACATCACTCATGACATGGTCAGTGACATCACTCATGACATCACTGATGACACCATCCTTGTCACACAGTGACAGACCTCCTTTCACTGTAAAGTAACCTTTGAAACACATATTCAGAAATGGAAACTAACATTAACAAAAAAGTGGATATACCCATACCAGTTAAAACAACCAATTCAGTAATTTCACCATCTATATACAAATTCACACATTTACCAACAGTTTTATGTATTCACTCATACATATACTCACTCATCATATGTAGTGATACCCCTATTCATTCTGTTACACACCGACAGTCATCAAAAACTTACTCATACATATACTCACACATGCAAATAAACTAATAAACATCCATTTATTTGCATATACAACTATACACACATTAGCACATTACTTCTAAGGAAACTTACACATACTTACTCTCTTAAACAATCACTTATAGAAACACATACTTATTTAAACAGGAACTCTTTCAATCTCTTACTCTCACATATACTTACTTATATACATCAATGCTCATATATACAAGATTAAAACATATGTAGTTACTCATAAAGACACTAGTGGGAGAGGCATTCACTCTCTAACACACACATATACACACTCATCCACCCATACAATCCTACACAAATGCTGTCTTCAAAACACATACAAACAGTGAGTCAGTCATTGATGCATCTATGTGCTAAGTAACAGCCCCACCAAACCATACAGACACTCATACTGATACTAAAAAAACACCTAATAACCCATATACACACACATGTAGTTACTCACCAACCCATGCAGCCACTTATACACAAAGTAAAACACTGATACATATATTTAAATATTTAAACATTACTCGCTAATATATGTATTCACTAAGATACACTTAATAAGCCAGTTACCCAATCAATTTTTTAAAAAAAACATCCATTTAGACACTTATTTAAACATTTATTCTTCCATCGACCTTAACATATACATATATAAAATATATTTATTTTTCAGAAAGACACACATTCACTGGACGATGTCATCAGTGATGTCATGAGTGATGTCATCAGTGATGTCATGAGTGATGTCACTGACCATGTCATGAGTGATGTAATATGTGATGTCATCAGCAGTGCCTTGCACGCGCAAGTTATAGTGAGTCCGACTAACTATAACGTGGGAATTTCAATGGTTTTATATCAGTAAAATTTCCAGCTAACTATGACTGGTGTGAAACCTATGGTTTTTTCAGTGAATATATATATATATATATATGTATGTATGTATGTGTATATATTACCTACTGGCGGTCGCCAGTAGGTAGTTATAGTTAGGATTTTTTTCAATGTTAAATCTGAAAATTCTATTTGGAATAACTTTGGCGCCGGTTGACGAATCTGCCTGAAAATTTCCTCAAAATGGCCTCGCGGCGTTCCGGTCCTTCCCTGAAAGTTTGGGGGGGATTCGTCAAGCGGGGGCCGAGATAAAAGGGGGGTCCCAAAACGCGTTTTCCCCATGTTAATTTCCATAGGGCGGTCGATTTCACTTTTAGCCCGAACGGCTGAATGGATTTCCACCAAACTTGGCAAAATTGTAGGGACTGGTAGCCCGATGTGCCTTTGCTATGTCTCAAGATATGTGCTCCAGTGGATTTTGAGTAATTAAGGTTCAAAAAAATATATATATCTATAGCAGCGCTCCGGTAAGCGCACCGGTACGCGCACCGGGCGCGTCACGCGACTTGCGCGCAGAAAGCTGATTGGCTCTGGGGTGTCTGTAAACATTCTAAACAGTCCGGAGCGGCCGCCATCTTGTGTCTCGGTGGGATCGAGACACAAGAGGTGGCCAAAACAAACGGGGAAATTACCATAAGGGGGCAGAGTAGACCCCCCTTGACCCCCTAGGTTTGATGTGGGGGCCATAAAAGGGCCCCACGGGGCAAAAAAAAAAAAAAAAAATTTTGATTTTCGCGGGGTGAGCGCCCGGTACGCGCACCGGTAAGCGTACCGGGGAGTGTACCATGGGGAAAAAGAATGACAGTTTTAAAAGTAGCTGATTAGAAAAAAAAATGTTTAGTTGTTTTTTTTTATATACACATACATATATATAAATGCATATGCACATATATATATGCATATATGTCTATATGTGTGCGTGTAGAGAGAGGTAGAGAGGTAGAGGTGTAGAGGTAGAGAGGTAGAGAGGTAGAGAGTAGAGAGTGAGTAATAGAGAGTAGAGAGTGAGTAGTAGAGAGTAGTAGAGAGCAGTAGAGAGAGTAGCAGAGTGAGTAGTAGAGAGTAGTAGAGTGAATAGTAGAGTGAGTAGTAGAGAGTAGTAGAGAGTGAGTAGTAGAGACTGAGTAGTAGAGAGTAGTAGAGAGTAAGTAGTAGAGTGAGTAGTAGAGAGCAGTAGAGAGTGAGTAGTAGAGAGTGGGAGAGAGTAAGTAGTAGAGAGTAGTGGAGAATATTCCAAAGTTTGGCACAGCACCACTTTCACAATGAGTCCAATCAAATCATATCACTTAGAGTACTTATTGAAGCGCTGAATCTTGGTGTATATTCAAATGCTTTTATTTTCCTTAAGTTTATGTACCACAGCCAGCCGAAACGTTTCGTTCTGTACAACAGAACTTCTTCAGGGCGTTCTTATTTCCTTCAAGTTATGTCGGTATCCCGTTGTCATATAACTAGATATTTCTTCCAAATGTTAGACGAGACATAAGTATATTCTTATTAAAAGTGACTAGGTATCAATTTTACCCACACAATTCGGGCAGACTTGAGTAATTTATAGCATCCTCAAAGTCAGTCTTTCAAAAATTCCAAAGTATAGGACATGATAATCCAAATCCAAATGTTTCTCAAGAAAAGTCATTTACAATCGTTCGGAATATCGGTGTTTGGGCAGATATGATCCAGGGACCCCCAGTATGCAAGGGGAATTAGTCCCCCCTCTGCAAAGGCGCCAGTGGCCTGCATTGCAGAGAGGTGTAACAAGGGTGTGGCCTCATTACACTTCTCTGCAATGCAGCTCCCTCGCACATACTGGAGGCTCCTGGTGGACTAGTTGACCCCAGGGACCACCAGTATGCAAGGGGAATTAGTTCCCCCTCTGCAAACGCGGCAGTGGGCTGCGTTGCAGAGAGGTGTAACAAGGGGCATAGTCTCATTACACCTCTGCAATGCAGCCCCAGGCGCATACTGGAGGTTCCAGGTGGGCTAATTGGCCCCGAGGGGCCCCCAGTATGCAAGGGGAATTAGTTTCCCCTCTTCAAACATGCACGGGGGCTGCGTTGCAGAGAGGTGTAAAAAGGGTTGTGGCTTCATTACACCTCTCTGCAATGCAGTCCCCTGGCGCATACTGGAGATTCCTGGTGGGCTTTCAAGTCTTATATAGTTAGGAATTAGCATTAAAAAAACCTTTGAAATTCACTGAAAAAACCACAGGTTTCACACCAGTTATAGTTAGGAATTAGCATTTAAAAAACCTTTGAAATTCACTGAAAAAACCATAGGTTTCACACCAGTTATAGTTAGGAATTAGCATTTAAAAAACCTATTAAATTCACTGACAAAACCAGTTATAGTTAGCTGGAAATTTTACTGATATAAAACCAATGAAATTCCACGTTATAGTTAGTTGGACTCACTATAACTTGCGTGTGCAATGCACTGCTGATGACGTCACATATTACATCACTCATGACATGGTCAGTGACATCACTCATGACATCACTGATGACACCATCCTTGTGACATAGTGACAGACCTCCTTTCACTGTAATGTAACCCTTGAAACACATATTCAAAAATAGAAACTGAAATTTAAAAAAAAATGGAGATACCCATATCAGTTACAACAAGCAATTCAGTAATTCCACCATCTATATGCACATCCAGTCATTCACCAACAGTTCTATATAGTCACTCATACATATACTCACTCATCATATGAAGTGATACACCTATACATCCTGTTACACACCGACAGTCATCCAAAAGTTACTCACACACATACTCACACGTGCAAATAAACTATTGAACATCCATTTATTTGAATATAGAGTTATACACACACTTCCACCTTACTTGTATTGAAAATTACACATATTTATTCTCTTAAACAATCACTTATAGAAACACATACTTATTTAAACAGGAACTCTTACAATCTCTTACTCTCACATATACTCACTTATATACATCAATATTCACATATACTAGATTAAAACATATATAGTTACTGATAAAGACACTAGTGAGACAGTCATTCACTCACTAACAAACACATATACACACTCATCCATCCATGCAGTCCTGCACATATGCTGTCTTCAAAACACATACAAACAGCGAGTCAGTCACTCATGCATCTATGTGCTAAGTAATACCCCCACCAAACCATATAGACACTCATACTGATACTAAGAGAAACATCTAATAACCCATATACATACGCATGTAGCTACTTACCAACACATGTAGCCACTTATACACAAAGTGAAACAATAATATATATATTTAAATATTTAAACATTACTCACTAATATTTATTTTTCAGAAAGACACATATTCACTGGATGGTGTCATCAGTGATGTCATGAGTGATGTCACTGACCATGTCATGAGTGATGTAATATGTGACGTCATCAGCAGTGCATTGCACACGCAAGTTATAGTGAGTCCAACTAACTATAACGTGGAATTTCATTGGTTTTATATCAGTAAAATTTCCAGCTAACTATAACTGGTTTTGTCAGTGAATTTAATAGGTTTTTTAAATGCTAATTCCTAACTATAACTGGTGTGAAACCTATGGTTTTTTCAGTGAATATATATATATATGCATGTATGTGTATATACATACACACATATATATATATATATATATATATATATATATATATATATATATATATATATATATATAAAGAGAGATAGAGAGTGGGAGAGAGAGGTATGTATGTTTGTGAATTTGCTGTTTTGGGGATAACCTCCAACCCCCTTGTGTCATTCATAATTCTGTCCTTTATTTTTGAGGGGGTAAATCCCCCCTTTTCCCTTTCATTTTTTGGGGGATAACCCCCCTCACACACACACACACGCACACATGCCAACACACACGCACACACACACACACACACAGACGATATGCTGTTCCTCCTATGTGTTTGAGCTTCGCAAAAGCCCTCATCAAATGAAACGTGGCCATAATAGTTGTCCGACAGTGAAAGATATGCAATGAGAATGGAGTTTGCAAGATATATTTGCTATATACATATTTTCCTACATATTTCTTTACCTAGCTGTTGGAAGCCGCCTTCAACCCGACTTTCTCTGTCGCTCCGGAAGGAAATCCAAAGGCTGGCTGAACCCCTTGTGAGCTTTGAAGAAGGGAAAACCGGCACTCGAGGACGCCGACGCTTGAGTCGGAGGACCCGCGAAGGCTTGAC
This sequence comes from Lissotriton vulgaris, assembly GCF_964263255.1. Taxonomy (NCBI): domain Eukaryota; kingdom Metazoa; phylum Chordata; class Amphibia; order Caudata; family Salamandridae; genus Lissotriton; species Lissotriton vulgaris. The sequence continues at coordinate 4,567 of NW_028243789.1, read as the reverse complement.
CTCGTCCCCGGTGAGTAACCTGGTAAAAGCATTTACAAGACGGGGCCACGATTTGCTAAAGTTCAGCAAAAGTTTCCATTTTTGCCAAAACACCAAGTTGCACTGAAACGTGCAGGCAATTGATTTGCTGCAGCTTAACTCGTAAGTTATAAAATCGGCATTATGTTGAGTAATGCGGTACGTGAGAGGGAACAGGAAGCCGATGCGCTATTTGAAAATGTGGTCAGAAAAAAAGTAAAGAGGCGAACAAGAACACGCAAAAGAATATAACGGAAGATGCTAACAAAGACGCTAACCTGTTGTTAAAAAGTTTGGAGAAAAAAATGAGAGCAGAACTCACCAAATGGTGGGAGAGCAAATCCCTTACTAAGTATGTGGAAGTGAATCGGGTCCCTCGGGGACTGCGCATACTTTCAGCTCCCAGCTTCGAGCACCCCAATCCAGCAATGTTACTCGAGTGGGGGGAAAGTAATTTACAACAATCAATGAACTTAATAAGGATTTTAATAAAGTATGCTGATATTGATCGCTTAGCTCTCGCCAAAGAAATCGAAGAAATAGAACATGATCTGAGCAAAATGGAAAACCAGGACTGGATTTCGAAAAAAATGAATGAAATTAAAGAACGCTTAAAAAAGTATGAAGAAAAAATAAAAAACAGAAAAGTACATAAATTTGCCAGGGACCTGGAAGATTATGAAAGAGGCCAAATCTACACCTTTGCTAAGAAATACGAAAATATCCGCAAAATGAAGGGGAAAATGGCAACTAAACCCAATGTCTTGGAAGCTAGACAACCGGCTACAACTGGAGATTCACCAGAGTTAGACACAATATCGCTAACAAGTGAGTCCAGCATAAACTCAGTTTGTTCGAATTCTAGTAGCGTGGAAAATGTGAACATAATTCCAGGACTAGGCGATGAAGTTGATTTTTTAGTACAGGACCGGCTGAAAACCTTGAGACCGAGAAAGGAAAGAAAACAAGCCGACGAAGGCGGGACACCGTCAGAAAAACCGCCCGAAGAAAACGGAAAAGGCAAGCCAAAAAGGAGGCAAAACTACTGGCGGAAGAAGAAACAATGAAAGACAACACTGTAGTTAACCTCAGTTCAATAACGCTCACGAAAGCTGAAGAACAATTGCTTGCTTTAGGTCTCAATTTCTGCCCTAACACCAACTTCGACTATGCTTCTACTCGGGTAGATGTATTTCTCTTCATTAGAAAACTAAAACTCAGAAAGTTTCACACCCTAAAAAATTTAGGAGAAGATAAACAAGACAAGCAGGTAGCCTCTGATTCCTCCGGCCTACAAGTTGGAGAAATACCAGCACTTTGGGCTCTACATAGCTTGAATAATGAAGACGATTTGAGTTCTCAAGCACCAACTCAAACAAAACTAAGAGAGTTGAATTTATTGCAAAAAGGTGCCGGGGAAAGCCCTTTCAAACCGAAGTCAACCTTTATGCCATTGATGCCACGAGACGCAATCGACGTCTTTCATGACCGCATCGTGGAGGAAATAAAAGACTTAAATTGCTCTATTGATCGCAATAGAAGGCGTACGCAGAATCAACGACAAGTTTCTTTGAAAAAGCTGACTGATAAGCTAGCCAATGATGCCTCTATCATAATTAAAAAATCTGATAAAGGGGGCAATGTGGTCCTGTGGCCCAAACAACAATACGATGCAGAAGCCAAGAGACAGTTGAACAACTGTGAGTGTTATGAGCAAATAACATGGAGCATATACAACAAAGCGAAGGAGAACATCAAAAAGGAACTATTAAAATGGAAATCAGAGGGTTTGATGTCAAGTGAGGAATACAAATTTCTATTCAACACTCACCCCCGGCTACCCTTCCTTTATTTGCTACCAAAAATTCATAAAAACACTACCCCCGTTCCTGGACGCCCTATAATTTCGGCAATAGGAAGCATGACTGAAAATGTGGGCTCTTATATTGACTTCTATCTGCAGGAATTGGTAAAAGCTTTGCCCTCTAATTTGAAAGACACTGGGGTTTTTCTAAGACATCTCAACAACATAACTTGGTCAAAGGATTGGATCTTACTAACTCTGGATATAGAGTCTCTCTATACCAGCATAAGACACGAATGTGGCTTGCGTGGTGTTGAATACTTTTTAAATACACGTCCTGCTGAATATGCCATGCATAACAAGATGTTAATGTCTCTTATCTCATGGTGCTTGAATAATAACTACTTTTCTTTTGAAAAGAACATGTATAGACAAAAACAGGGGGTAGCCATGGGGGCTTGCTTTTCCCCGAGCTACGCGTGCCTGCACGTGGGTTTTTGGGAAAAGCAAGTCCTCATGAACGCACACAGGGACATGTTTGAAAATAATGTGATATCATGGCTTCATTATATAGACGATGTTTTCGTTATTTGGAAGGGAAGCATGCAAAGCGCACAAGAGTTTGTCAACTTGTTAAACATCAATGAGTTTAATCTTCACTTCACTTCCAACATGAGTGACTCCAAATTAGAATTTTTGGATGTCCAGATACAAATAACTGACGAGACACTCATTACCAACAAAATCAACAAGAGAGATAGGGCGCGAGTAAACACTCCTGTACCCCAATAATTATATTTTAAACAACGAAGGAGTGAATTAATGAAAACAAAATAAGACAAAACAAGATGTCTTAGGTTATACAATGGTCCCTATCCGGTTGGCGTAACTGTCAGGTTGGAAAAATCCAATCTTAGCAATCAGGAGGTCGCAACCCAGTAAAATAGTGTAACTACACATGACTGGAACAGGAAAAGTAAACCTCTTTGTTAAAAGGACCCTCACTCACCACTAGTTGGTGACATGCTTCATCATAGGGTCCCCGCTGGGGTGGCCGAATGCCCCCCCAGCGTGCTACAACGCCTGATTTACAGCGGAGCGGGTTGATGTTGAGTGTGACAGTGGTTTAACTCAAAAGAAAATGTGTTGCAAAATTAGTGAGTGTAGAATTTAAAAATTACTAGGTTAAAACCCGAACAAAATCTTCAATGTGGGTCAACCTGTATCCAGATTAAAAAGACGGACAAAAAAGGTTCTGAATTTAGAAACCTGTGTCCTTGAGTGAGATATAAGGTCAACATGTTTCTGCTGTAAAAATGCAGGATCGCACAGCATTCGTCAGGACCATAGACCACTAGCACTCCGGTGGTATGTACACACTAAGGTACACCCTCCCGTGAGGCACTTGATGTGAAAAATTGAAAGAGTATGATGGAATTACTCACAGGTATTGCCCGTGTCGGCACACTGTGATTCACAGCAGCCCAAGTTACAGCTAGAAGAAGGGAAAATCACTTCATGGGTCAAGACAGCACGGGAATTGTTCACGCGGTGTAAAATTTTTCCACTCGCGACTCCCCGTCCAAAACCTATACTACAGGACTGCCGTCTGCCCGGAGATAGTGAGACACTCATTACCTCAGCTTACAGAAAACCTTCTGCTGGCAATGCAATACTGCATGCATCCAGCGCGCATCCACGTCACTTAATAGCTAGCATACCCTACGGGGAATTGCTACGGCTTAAGCACATCTGCAGTACATCGGAGCAATTCGAGGTCTGCAGTCAATCATGCTTAGAGCGTATGCGCCAGAGAGGGTACAGTGAGGAAATTCTGAAGAAAGCCATGATTAAGACCAGCGAAAGACCCAGAACTACCCTATTACCCAGCACCAGTATGAGGAACATAAGTACAGCAGATGAGAATAATTCACCCAGACTCATCACCACTTACTGTAGACAGGAACGTAAAATACGTAACATCATAAATAAAAATTGGCCCATAGTTCTAACTGACCCCATTCTGAAAAATACGTTGCCAGAACATCCTAGCGTGACGTTCAGGAAATCTAAAAACATGGCTAATCTCTTATCAAGGGAGATTCCAACCGGGTCCATCAATATTCAAACTTGGATGCCCACGAGTAATGGCTTCCGCAAGTGTGCCACTTGCAGGGCATGTAACTTTGGAGCCAACACTGCCACATACAAAACCCCTTTTAAAACCAAAGAAATATCCATTAGGGGAAAATATGACTGCCGCACTGAGTACGCCATATACGTCCTCACATGTACATGCGGCTTACGTTATGTAGGCAGCACAAAAAACCCTGTTTACATGCGTATCCTACAGCACATTCGTGCAATCATCAACAGTGATCCAGCCTACCCGGTAGCCCGACATTTCAAAGTTAGTCACAATAAGAATGTGAACTGTTTGACATACTTTGTAATTGACCAGGCACCGGTGTTAAAGCGAGGTGGGGATAGGGACAAGACTTTGAGGCAGTTAGAGACCAGATACATCCTGAATCTTAACAGTAAGCATCCTAACGGCCTCAACGATAGCGAAGACATGCATACCTTCCTTTAATTCGAGTCTAATCTGTCCTGCCCTATGTTTCCATCTCTACAATCATGAGATCACTAAAACTGTATCCATTCCGGGCTAATTGTAATAGATCAACTTAATGAATGCCCTAGTGACCCATCCATGACTGACCACAAACATATTATGTTTTTTAT